>NW_026865282.1:0-27500 GCF_026571515.1 Ruditapes philippinarum
TTTTTTCTTTAGATATATCGTTTAAATAACAATAATTATCTTTAAAACTTCATTAAATGCCGTTTTATTGTTAAAAAAAAACATTTTTACAACATTAAAATTTTTGGCCGCTAGGCCGCCAGGACGCTGGGCCGCCAATTTCACGCCGCGAGGCCGCCAGGCCGCTGGGCCGCCAACTTCACGCCGCTGGGCCGCCAGGCCGCTAGGCCGCCAACTTCACGCCGCCAGGCCGCTAGGCCGCTAGGCCGCCAACTTCACGCCGCCAGGCCGCCAGGCCGCTAGGCCGCCAACTTCACACATCTGATTAATTTTGGTAATTATATTTTAACAAAGTTAATCGTTCTAATGTCGCGGATAAGTTAGAAAATGGCGCTAATCCAGTATATTGTCACATTTTTTACACATTTCGGTTGATGCAATGCATTTTTCCTACTGTATTCAATCTCTATTGCTTTTTTGTAACAACAAAATTAATGTATTTTCTCATCCATAATTTCATGTACAATGATAATAAATGTATAAATTTTGTAGTTATACTTTGTAAATATGTTAAGTATGTCGTATGTTTATTCATTTACTTTTTTTGTTTCATAGATTATTAAATAAATGTAGGTCGCGTACCTTTAGAAATGTTTAGGGCACGTTTTTTCCGTTTTTCCCCATTTTTATGTATCTCTTCTGCAAACTTAATCAATTGTCATATTACAGTAGGTTTGTGTTTTTACATGATAGTAAAGCATGATTTATCTCAGTTATACGAGTCGCTTTTCTTACCCGTTATGTTACAGATATCGTTATGATAATTTTGATTACAGATATCGTTATGATAATTTGGATTACAGATATCGTTATGATAATTTGGATTATAGATATCGTTATGATAATTTGGATTACAGATATCGTTATGATAATTTGGATTACAGATATCGTTATGATAATTTTGATTACAGATATCGTTATGATAATTTGGATTACAGATATCGTTATGATAATTTTGATTACAGATATCGTTATGATAATTTTGATTACAGATATCGTTATGATAATTTTGATTATAGACATCGCTATGATAATTTTAATAACCACACCTTTTACTTGTTACTTTTTAAAATCTATTCTTATTATGCGATTCATTTTTCTACAGGTTGCCATATTTTCCGATCCATGTATGTTAACTGTCGTTAATGTTTATATAATATTTCAGTCGCCACTCGTCAAATTTATTGTTGTATGTATGTGTTACCCAAATAGGTAATAGTTTAAATGCGATATGATTGTTTTATAACGGTTTGCAGGGCTATATGAAAATGTGTAAATTATATATGTATTCACCAAGAAAGCTATTTTTAGGCAACTTTAAGCAAATAGCTTTATTATACGTTTATATGATTGTATTTACCTTTTTGTACAGATCAGTATGTGATGAGAAATCATTCAGTTTTGGAAACTTTCAGGGTTGTGATTCTAATTTTGACTCAAACTGTCTAATTTTTATAACTGGCACTATCATGTTACAATTACTGATAATTAGTGGAGACGTTGAAAGTAATCCCGGTCCTAACAGGGAATCGCAACTTAATTGTTTATCAATATACAGTCAAAATATTAGAAGCGTGCGTAACAAAAAATCACACATTAAAGACAACTGGCTCGACTTCGACATACTTTGTTTTACGGAAACTCATCTTGATAGTTCCGTATCCGATAATAGTTTAAAAATAGATAATTATTCTTTTTATAGAAAAGATGTCTCGTGTCATTCTGGGGGAATTCTGATATATGTCTCCGATGAAGTAATTTCTAAGCATAAATATGAACTTGAATTTAATCTAAATGATTGTCTTTGGGTCGAACTTAGACACAAGAATGAAAATATCTTACTTTGTACTGTTTATAGGCAGCCGAGTGGTCCTACTTCTTTTTGGTTAGAACTAAGTAATAGCGTTGAAAAAGCTTTTGAAATCAGTGAAAGAATAATTATTGTAGGTGACATTAATGAGGACCAGCTTAATAGAATTAATCACAAATTTAGAGATGTTCTTCTGAAAAATGTAATTAATGAACCAACTCGTGTTACGGTAAATTCTTCAACTCTTCTTGATCCGATCGCAGTTTCCTCTTCTATAAGCATATATAATTCGGGTATTTCCTGTACACCAAACAACATAAGTGACCACTACGGGACTTACAGTTTTATCAAATTCGAAAAAGAGACTTTTAAATCATACAAACGTCGAGTTTGGAATTACAAAAGAGCGAATTTCGTCAAACTTAATAACCTAATTCTTAATTATGATTGGGCTTTTCTTTTGTCACGTTCTGTAGATGATGCTTGCAAACATTTTACATCAGTACTTACTGAATTAGCAAAACAATGCATACCAACTAATTATGTAACTATTCGTCAATATGATCGACCTTGGTATGACTCGGAAATACGACGATTTTCAAGAAAAAAAGATAGAACGAAAAAAATCGCTATTAGAACTAAATCTGTTAATGACTGGAGCCGTTTCTAGCATTTACGCAATAAAGTTAATAATCTAAAAAAAAAACACGCTACAGATTTATTTTATAGTAACCTTGAATTTTCATAAGAGGAAGCCAAATCAGATAACCCGAAATTTTATTGGAAAACCGTTAGAATGTTAATAAAAAATAACAACGATCAATGTCATTGTAATAACATTCCAGTTTTATTTTCTGAAGTTAATGACGTCTAAATATGTTATTGCTCTAATAAGGAAAAAGCTGACTGTTTAAACGAATATTTTATCTCAGTTTCTACCGTTGATGCATCAAATACCCAATTACCGCCTTTCTCTCCTAGAACGGAGAGCATATTACCCAATTTCACTATCCAATCACAAGAGGTTAAAGATATTTTTGCAAATTTAACCAGGGCCTGACGAAATTAGCCATCGAATTTTAAAAGAAACGCGAAACAGTATATGTTATCCTCTTAGTGTACTTTTTAATAGATCACTCAATGAAGGCTCATATCCCAGGTCCTGGAAACTTGCAAATGTTATGCCCCTTTTTAAAAAGGGTGACTCTATATCCCCTCCAATTATAGACCTATATCACTAATAAGCTGCATTGAGAAAGTCATGGAAAGAATTGTATTTGAGCATATATATAACCATTTGCATTGTAATAAATTGATATATCCGTTACAATCAGGGTTTCTTCTGGGCCATTCGACAGTTTATCAACTAATCGACATGTATCATCAAATTTGCGAATCATTTGACAAAAAGCAATCTACTTGCATTGTATTTTGTGATATATCAAAAGCGTACAATAGGGTGTGGCATTCGGGTTTACTTTTCAAACTGAAACAATGTGGTATAAATAATGAACTTCTTACATGGATCAAAAATTATTTATCTATACGTAAACAATCTGTTTTTGTTGGTCCTGAATATTCGAAAGTGCTAAATATATCAGCGGGTGTCCCGCAGGGCTCGGCCCTTGATCCCCTTTTATTTCTTATATATGTGAACGATATTGCTGAAAATCTTCTAAGTGTAACAAGACTTTTTGCTGACGATAGCTCTTTATCCGTTTCCTCTAACGATCTAAGTTACATTGAAAGTACTCTTAACTCCGACCTTGAAAAAATAGATAAATGGTCTAAACAATGGTTGATTAATTTTAACCCAAATAAAACAGAAGTAATGTTCTTCTCTCAAAATCATGGAGTCAAACCCTCGTTAGTTTTTGATAATATCTCTCTAGATTTCGTGGATAATCACAAACATTTAGGATTTACTCTTTCTTGCGACTTGAAATGGCACGAACATATTAATAATATTTCAGCTTCTGCGTCAAAAGTATTAGGCTCTATGCGTGCTTTAAAATTCCAACTCAAAAGATCTACTTTAAACCAGATTTATATATCTTATATGCGTCCGATACTTGAGTATGCATCAATTGTTTGGGATGGGTGTGCTGCATATGAAAAACAATCACTTGAGCAATTACAATACGAAGCCGCTAGAATTATTACGGGTGCAACTCGGTCAGTATCGATAGATTGCTTGGTCAAAGAAGTTGGTTGGGTCTCACTCTCTGATAGGCGAAAAATTCAAAAACTTGTAATTGTTTATAAAGCTAAAAACGGTTTACTACCGGACTATTTATCTTCTTTGTTTCCGCCTACTGTATCAGAAACTACTTCTTATCCTTTGCGAAATAATAACAACTATGTTACTATAGCTAGACGCACTCAATTATATAATGCATCGTTTTTACCATCCTCGTTAGAATTATGGAATAACCTCGACCCAAATATACGAAACTCTCAGACACTCAACGTATTTAAATCTAGACTAAAAAATCTTTTTAAAGCACCAACGGTTCCGAAGCATTATTTTTATGGCCAGAGATACTTATCAATATTGCATACACGTTTAAGAAATAATTGTAGTAATTTAAATAACGATTTATATAATAAACATTAGCGCGAAGACTCTTTTTGTCAATGTGATATTGTGATTGAAAATGCTGAGCATTTCTTTTTCAAATGTAATCGTTACGTCGAACAACGAATAATACTCTTTCGAGAAACCCGATCTTATCATCCATAAACATTGATACATTATTGTTCGGTCGTGAAAATTTAGAATACGAAGATAACGTTGTCATTTTCGAATCAGTTCAAAAATTTATCAAGACGACCCATTGTTTTGATAATATTTGACTTTTCATTTTATGTTTTTTTCTAAAATTTGTCATTTATATTTGCTTATTTGTTCTAATCTAACTTACTTAAATAACAAATATGCATTACCAATCTTTCCCCCAAAACCAAACTTCAGCTATTTTAACAACTACAGTGAGTTCGGGATGGCAACCTGTGGATGGATCGCACTTCAAAATCAAAATTGTACATTAAATTTTAATGAATAAATGAACTGTTAAAAAATGAAATACATATTTTAAAGTTTATATGCATGTTAAAAGTAATCATTGTTGCCTTAAAGTACTAGTATTTTCTTCAGTCTGTAATATTAATTTCTGGGAAGGGCTTAATCTAATGTTGTAAGAACTTGTTGCCCAACCCATTTGCATTTTGATATATACTCATTATTTGTATGATATGTTTGTAAACATGTTATTAATGCAATACAATATGTTTAAACTAAATGTTGCACGAATTTCCCTTACCGTTAAATGTCGCAACATTACCGTTAAATTTCGCAAGTATTATTGTTGTATCAAATTAATTAAATCTGCCTACTCAAGACGAATTTTGTCTGTTTGAAAGCGAGTGAATTTATTCTTGTTAATAATGTATATTGTTTTGCGTTGGATTTTAGCTGAACTTATGCAAGTAAATATTGATAATTACACAATTGTATACTTTTTGTATGGTATGAAACTGCAAAATTGGCATTGTTCTGTAAATAGTTTTGTATAATCATGTCTGTGGTCTGGCTGCCTGAGGTGGCAGTTTGTTGACTGAGGAGGCAAATTGTCTCGCAGTCGGAAGAGGAAGCCTAAATAGCTGACGACCTGGGCCTTAGGAGTTTTCCTAACGCCCTGGAAGCCTAACGTTGGCAGCATAGTATCATGAGGAGGCCGCCTAACATCTTAACATCCTATCGATGTCAGCTTTGTAACCTGAAGTTGGCAATCTAACAGCCTAAAGTCGGCAGCCTAGTATCTTAAAGTTAGTGACTTATATTATAAATATGGAAACAATTTAAAATATGGTAAAATCACTATGAAAGGTCTTGCAAAAGCACATACAAATGCACTATGGAAAAAACGCCTTTACCTTAAGGGCACTGAACTTTGCAGTCTAATAGCCTAAATCTGGCAGTCTAGGAGCCTGGCAGCCTAAAATTGATGTCATGTTATAAAAAATGGAACGATCAAAATAATAAAATGGCATGTTGGGTTTTTCCTAAAATCTACCCGTACAAATGGCTTCATAATTTACACATTTATTAATTAATACAATATACTTAATCCTGGCAAGTTACCTAACTATTGCATAAAGTTTTATCAAATTATTGCCACTTTCAGCAGTTTGATAATGAATATCGTGAACCTAAACCGGCAAGATGGATTTTTTAAGTACTGTCTATACTTATGGCTTCATAATTTCCACACTTACTTATTTAGAGAAAGTTCATGATATTGCCAAGTTATATATCTCTGACATTCATTTTCCCAAGTTATATTCCTTTTTTTTCACTTTGAAAATAGGACATTGTAGGGTTAACCTAATACCTTTAAAGGCCGTGTATTTTTTGTGGAGTAAGGGGTCTCTAGTGTCAAGGTCACTGGTGTGAAAATTTTTATAACATTTTCGCTCATTAAGCCTTTATTGTTAAGTTGTATCATAGTTTGGGGACCTTGCTGTTGAAAATGGGTCAGAGTTAAATCGTATACATATACACTCACAGTGCGTTAACTGGAGTGCAGGTATTAGTTACCCGTACTCCAGAGCATGCCCATTGATTGGTTCATTTTGTCCGGGGTTAACATATTGTGACGACAGAGAAAGGGATAGCGATGGAAATATCATATTCAGATGCTCGTTCATTGGTTACTTTTTTGTGGGGTTTCATTTTGTGGTATCAGGGAACGTGTTTTTATGTTTGACTATGATACAAAAGAGAAAGAACATCAAAACACTGTCTCGGCAATCTGATTTATACTCGGGGGCTACGCCCCCTCGTACAATCAGATAGCCTCGTGTTTCGATGCTCTTTCTATTACTTAATGTATTTCATGTTTAATACAAACATGCCAAGGGAGGTCCTCTTCCTTTGTGTTTAGTTAGGAGTCCTGTAGGTCAAGGCCAAAGTCACCAATGCCAAAAATAGATTTTCACATTTTTACAGGTGCATTAACATTATTCTTTTGAGAGATAACTTTTATATTTGTAGGAACATAAAATTGAAGTCTTCTCCTTTGGATGGAGTAATGGTTCAGTTGGGTCAAGGTCGCCAGTTCTAAAAATAGATTTCTACACTTTTACAGCCTTTATTTATTGACAAATGTATTTCATATTTGGAAGGTAGATAACTTGCATGGTATTCTTCCTTTTGATTGAGGTAGGGATCAATGGGGCATGGTCACAAAAGTTAAAATAGATTTTAATTTACAGAGTGAAGTTCACACAAACAGTTGACGCTTTTATCAAAGTTGCTTCTCGTATGCGTGTTTTTATTTCCATTTTAACGCCAGAAAGGCAGTGGTTATTCATATTATTGTTGCAATAAATTAAAAAGATGTTTTCTTTACACATCTGTCTTATGTTTTTGTTTTGAAAAATAAAGTTCTTAAAATTATCTGAAAATAGATACTCTATTGTGCGTATGTTTTGTATTTATGTTCATTTGAACTTCACTATGACGTACTCGACATGCGCATTCGGACACGGTAAGAAAAAAAGTTCAAATCAAACTCGTGAATAAAAATACGAGCATAAAAGTGGTTACAGATATCTAACTAATATCTTCGTTACAAATGTATTATTCATGTCTTGGTTTTTCGAAAGATGTCAGATTTAATTTAATTGAAATATTTAAAATGAAGCTTACAGATTAAGATTTTCATTACAGCAAAGCAATGCTATAAAAAGCCTAAATTCTCTGGCCAATACGGCTAGCTGTCTTCAGCCAAATAGCAAGGCCAATATGAGCTTAACCCATTATTTGTATTCTTATTATATGGTATTTACTGAGAATCTTTCATAGGATAAAGCGACTTGGCGAGTAAAATATCACTTGCCACAATGTCAAAGCGTAAATAGTGTTTGACAAATCGTAAAATGTACTAAATCTTGTGAACTCATTCTAACTTTGACATCTGCTTACTGTGTGTGTATTTGCGTTTATTTATAATCGCCACCGGTTGCCCATATTGGCGAGTCCTGCAGAAGTGTATTAGTCATTTTAGATTTTTGAGATAGTGCAATTACAGGAACAGAAAGATGCCCAAATTCCAGATGCTTCCCCTAGAAGCACCCATACATGGGACCTCGATTAAAAGTGATATCCGATAGACTGATTAGTAATTTTAGTTTGCCAGTCCGGGAATCGAACCCACAAGGTCGAGATTACAAGTCTCGCACTCTAACCGATTGAGCTATGCGGGCTGGCTGCTAACAAAAATTCCGGTGCATATTATATGTGTTAATCGTAAAATTCGGTCATATCTAACGCCCGACTGCGGATCGAATACTACATGATCAAGGAGTACTACATGATATTTTTTGTTTTCGATTTTCGTATTGACCGTGCATTTCATACTATGTTTTTCACATATTTGCCGTTTCTGATAAAATAAAAAAATTTGTCTTCACCAATATTTAATATGTATTTTGGGGGGAAAATATAAAAAGGGAGATAATTTAGCAAAAATACCTGTCAGGATCATCTGTCCTTTAGAAATGCATTATAGTGGGGCGGGAAATAAGGTCTCTGCTGTCAAAATAGTGCAAATTGTGATACAAGCATGAAACTTTCAGGAAATCATCTTTAGACCATGTAGATTTCAAAAGTGAAGTGGGCCTAAAATTTCTCTGCTCATGCAAGATGGCCGCAATTTTCAAGATGGCGGCCATACAAATTTGATGTATATAATAGCTCATTCATTCCAATTTTTTGTACAGACCTGCACCTGATATCAAAGCATGCATATAGTTTCTTCTTTTCAAAAAATTATTTTTTTACCAATTTCGCTTGCATACTTCTTCAGAATCCAAAATGGCGTCCAATATGGCTGCCAATTTTATGCAAAACTGATATACCTCATTGTAGTATAATTATTTGCACAAAGTATGCTTATTTACATATAAAATTGTTAAACAATAAACAAATTGTTTAAAAAAAAAAAATTTTAGGTTAAGCACATTGTTAGTCATGTTTTTAGTTTTTTTGTACAAAAAATCTTTAAAAGTATATAAAAGAAAAAGTGCCATTTTTTGCATTTTTTCTAGGTCTATGTACAGAATTCCGAAAGTTACATAGTTTCTTATAGTGTTTTTGATATTCAATCAACACTATGTTTTATTGTATAATTGTAACAAAAACATAAAATGTGAAGGCTTTATACTTATTCAAAGTGGGTGGGGTATATTTATCCGACAATTGTAATACAAAATAACGTTTTTTATATGAATTCTTATGCAAATATTCACTGTAAAAGTATTTAATTGTATTAAGGTAATTTTGTCTTCCTTAGGGACATGAAGGTATGCTAAAATATCAATGAATGCAGATAGAATTATATGTATACACTCAGTTATTAAATGTGTTTGCATGATATAAGTTGTTTCAATATTCTTAATATAATTTGATAATTGTACAGAAAGAAAACTGAATATTTATCAACGTACCATATGTTAGATAAAATCATGCCTGGACCTGAAAGAAATGTTGTCTATTTATGAATACAATTATTTCCTGCACAATTTAGTCTTGCCAATAGTTTGTAACAGAATGATTCAAAAGTATATATTTTTGCACATATTTGTTACCAAGTATAATTGAATAAGTACTGTTCATTTCTAATAACTTATGTAGATATGATATTTTCAAAAGATACAAACATTAAGGCGACTGATACATCATAATTATTATCTTTGTGTGGTGAAATATGTATCAATACTATCGTTTGACCCACATAACATAGCTTATGATTTGAAATATACACTAAATGTATTCATACTTTATTTTCTCCATTAAACAAGAGATAATTGTTGACCCTAGATCACTCGCCTAAGATCCACTGCTGGAAAAGGGCTATTATTCTTTAATACTGCAAAATGCTAAAATCATATAAGGAGTATCTTTTTTCACCAAATACAGACATGATTTATGAACTATTTGAAAAGAAACACGCCCAATAACTAGCCTCTCAGAACTTTTTCACACAACAAGGCTCATATAACTACATGTATATTCCAATAAGAGTCCATGTAAACTAAGTGATTTTGACCCTATGTCAATAGTTCAAAAATCTTTATATAGCATCACAATGTAATGATATACGATATTTTTTCTTCTCTGTGCACTGTAGTATCGGAAAAGAATTTTAATGAAATAAGTCAATATAATTAAAGTGACAGGGAAAGCTTTTTTGGTCACAGGAGCATGATTTAAAGGCCATCACGAGGAACACAGTTTTTAAAGACTTGTGTGCGGAATCATATTTTTTTTTATTGTTGTTATTTAAAAAAACAACAGCAAACAAACAAACTAAACACAGTTTTTAAAGACTTGTGTGCGGAATAATATTTTTTTTATTGTTGTTATTTAAAAAAAAAACATCAAACAAACAAACTACAATGCCTAGAGCCTAAAAAGTCAACACACAACCTTGCCAAGTAAAGAAGACCTCTTTTAAAGTTACATTAAACATTTTTGGATCATTTAGTGTACATGCAAAAACTTTTTTTCTCAAAAAATCTAAATGCACAGAGCACAGGTACTAAGCATGTAGCCTCACCTTATGCCTTTATTAACAAATTAATTGAATCATGCTCGTAGAGCCACCTGGGTTTATAAACTTGTATATGAAAACACATAAAAACATCTAGTGTTAAACTACAATGACTTGAACTGAGATATTTTGGATGTAGCATGATATAACATGCATAAATTTGTATGATGCTACTGCAGTCTTAATTGGTTTTGCAATGGTTATCACTTAATTTACAAAGACTACTGCAGTATCCCCTAAACCTACAGTACCTTACGCATAGAAATTAATCATTTATCATCATAATTTTGTTATACTCTACAAATATCTGATATATCATGGACAGTATATATATTTTAACATGGTCAAAATTTACCCCTAACACCAGAGGTCACTAAGTTCATATGGACTCCTA
Organism: Ruditapes philippinarum; assembly: GCF_026571515.1. Taxonomy (NCBI): domain Eukaryota; kingdom Metazoa; phylum Mollusca; class Bivalvia; order Venerida; family Veneridae; genus Ruditapes; species Ruditapes philippinarum. Next base: position 10,862 of record NW_026865282.1, read on the forward strand.
TATGAATATGGTTATTAAAGTTCTCTCGTGTAAAAAGATTAAACTAGATATTGGGCATGTTTCTTTAAGAGCATCCGGATACAAATATTACACAAATCATGTGTGTTATGACATAATTGACACGCCCAAAATGATCTTGTTACCTTTTTCCCAACAATGATCTTAGGTGAGTGATCCAGGGTCATCTTTATCCTCTTATTGAAAGAAAAAAATGGAATATGATTACTTTAGGAAATGCACTTATTTGTATCTTAACTTTTCAAAAGACTGCATGCAGGCCAGGCCATATCATTGATATATCTGTTTCACATCACATAGATGAAGTGATGTGGCAGTAGCCTTATTTTTATTATGTATGTTCAGACATTAAATGAAAAACAAAACAAAAACATTATCTCATTTTGTTGGCTTTTAAGCCATGTTTATATCATAAATATAAAATTGTGAATGAGTCAAAAATATGCGTTTATGGACTACCTTTATACCTTACATGCATGCACATGTTTGCTATTTTAAGCACGTTTAGTTAATTTATTGTCTTCTTATATGTCTTTACAATTAACAATTAATATATGATATCAAAAATATTGAAACAAGAATTATCATGCAACCAAATTTGATAACTAAATGTATACACGTGTTTGTATGTGCATTTCTTGCTCACCCACTTGACCTGAAGGAAGACAAAAATACTTTCATCCAATAAAAAGTACTTTTTAAGTTAGAACATTTGCATAATGATTCATAGAAAAGTAAAAAGGCAAAGAAATAGAATGAACACTACTATGTATAATTTCTGTTGTTTTTCTATTACAATTTTCGTATAATATTACCCCACCCACTTTCACAAAATATAAAACCTTCAGATTTAATGTTTTTCTTACATTTTTACAATAAACACATTATATAAATGGAATGTCAAATACAGTTTAAGACATAAAGTAACTTTTTTAACTTTGCACATTAATTTAAAAAATCTAATTTGAAAAATATGCAAAAATTGGAATTTTTTTTCTTGATATTTTTAAAGATATTTTTAGACAAAAACTTTTAAAATGTTTACTTTTATTGAGATTAACAAATAATTTGATCTCTGATATGTTTAAACACTTTTTTATCATAAATAAACATAATTTGTGCAACAAATTATACTATAAAAATGATATAACAGTTTTGCACAAAATTGACGGCCATATTGGAAGCCATCTTGGATTTGGACGAGGATTGAAAGTAAAAATTTGTTAGATTTATCTTATTGAAAAGGAGAAACTATATGCATGCTTTTGGTGTTAGTTTCAGGTCTGTACAACAAATGAAATGATTGAGCTAGTATGCACGTCAAATGTATATGGCGGCCATTTTGAAAAAGGCGGCCATCTTGAACAAGCAGAGATATTTTTGGGCCCACTTCACTTTTGAAATCTACTTGGTCTAAAGATGATTTCCTGAAAGTTTCATGCTTGTATCAATGTTTGCACTATTTTCTCAATTTCCCGCCCCACTATTAGTACTTTTATATGAAATAAGTATTGAAGTTTAAAGTGAATATGTTTGAAATTAGCCGTAACTAAAAGGTTAATCAGAGCGAAAACATCTTAGAGAAATAAGGGGAATAACTTTGCAAACTATATCTAGGATTATCTGCCCTTTGATATTACATCATATGATCATAGTAAACAAATTAACCGCATTTAAAGTAAATTCGGTAGTGTCTGGGAAAATAAATGAAATACCTTAAACCAAATTCTGAGAGCGACAATACCATAATACCTTTAATCTGTTGTCAATCAGGGTTACAAATGAAAATGGGAAACAAAAGAAAATACTTATCTATTGAGAATTTAGTATCAATTATCCTTTCTAGCCTAAAGATTACATTATATAGCAGCTCAAAACCTAGATATTTAGGTTCATAATAGAAAACAAGTAAAACAAAGATGGCAATTACAATAAAAATAACTATGAGAATGTTAAAAAGTAATATAATACTACTTTAATCATAATTTTAACATAAATTTACATCTTGCGACATTTAACTGTAGTGTTTCGACACTTAACGATAAAAAAAATTCGTGCGACATTTAGCATTAACATTGCGACATTTAACGGCAAATGATTTTGCGACATTTAGCGGCGGTTGCGATATTTAGCGGCAATGGTGCGACATTTAGCGGCAAGTGCGACATTTAGCGGCGTTGCGACATTTAGCGGCGCCACACCCATTGGTAATATTTTTGTAATCACTAAACTGCACTGTAATTGCACAAACCAAGTCTTAAGTTTTTTCTTTGGTTTGATTACATATTCATGTAATAATTTGTATCATCCATTTCATCCTAAACCATCTTTCTCCACCATAATATCTGTCAAGTTTTGGTTTCACTTATGAGATTTTTATTGACATTCCGAGCGGTACCTGTGATTAATAGTTATGAATTGCTGCACTACTTGGACTTGCTGCAGTATTGGATTTGCTGCATTCCTTGGACATGCTGCAGTATAGGACTTGCTGCAATATTGGACTTGCTGCACTATTGGACTAGCTACGCTTCTTAGACTTACTGTGCTCCCTTGACTTGCTGCGGCATTAGACTTGCTACAGTAGTGGACTTACTGCACCTATTGGACTTGCTGCAGTATAGGACTTGTTGCAGTATTGGACTTGCTGTACTCCTTGGACTTGCGGCAATATAAGACTTGCTGCAATATTGGATCCTTCACTGGACCGGTGAGTTGCTCACCGAAAAAGCCTTGCTGAAAATAAGCTTTCTGACAATATTTGAAGCTTCTTTCGAAATCATTTTTTTTCCCTTATTTTTTTATTTCCAACATCATTTCATTTAAATACACAACGCGCGAATCGGACACAGGTGCTAGTTGCATTGATTTGACCTAAAATGTGTTTGACCTTGTTATTTATACAATAAAATATCAATATATTAAAAAAAAAAAAAGAAAAAAAAAATTTTTTTTTCACTGTTATATTATTATAGACAAGGTATGCAACATTCAGGTACGAAAATTATGGGTACTTCGGTTATCTGTGTTAAAATTTTTCACCGGGCGGTAATATCGTCGGATTTTTGCATGGAATCAATGCACAATATATTTTTCTATTACAATTAACTATTTACAGATCCCCAATTAACCACTAGTTAATGTTTTAAAGCCCGAAAGTAAGAAATCACCCAGGTCCGAAAGATGAGACCGTCATGACATGTACATTGTAAGCTGGTATTTACGCTTGAAATACATCAACAAAGAGATCAAACGGGTCGAACTCACATGCAAACAACTGGATTTTACATACTTTTAAATGGTTTTATCCTCCACGAGTGGCACTAAGTCCTATGTGCCCGTATTTTAAGAAAAATTCTACAAGTATAAGGTAATTCCTAAATCGGAAGTGTTCTCCCGCAACACGTGCTTGGTTCCCTGTTCCGCTCTTTGTCAATGTATGTGAAACGGAAGCCGGAGAATACTTCCGGTGGGAATTACCTTCTAAAAATATCGTCTACATGTAGGATATTTCTTTAAATACAGGCTCATAGGACTAAGTTTGACTCGTGGAGGATAAAACCATTTAAAAGTATGTAAAATCCAGTTGTTTGCATGTGAGTTCGACCCGTTTGATCTCTTTGTTGATGTATTTCAAGCGTAAATACCAGCTTACAATGTACATGTCATGACGGTCTCATCTTTCGGACCTGGGTGATTTCTTACTTTCGGGCTTTAAAACATTAACTAGTGGTTAATTGGGGATCTGTAAATAGTAAATTGTAATAGAAAAATATATTGTGCATTGATTCCATGCAAAAATCCGACGATATTACCGCCCGGTGAAAAATTTTAACACAGATAACCGGCGTACCCATAATTTTCGTACCTGAATGTTGCATACCTTGTCTATAATAATATAACAGTGAAAATTTTTTTTTTTTTTATTTTTTTTAATATATTGATATTTTATTGTATAAATAACAAGGTCAAACACATTTTAGGTCAAATCAATGCAACTAGCACCTGTGGAATCGGATAGAACGCCACTACTGTGACGTCATTTCAAAACAAAAAATAATACAAAATGGCGGACATTTGTGTAAAATGGCTATTGTTGTTGCTGTCTTCCATAATATCCACCTCTTTGTTGTTGAACTCTATACTATCCTCCACTTTGTTGTCGTTGATTTTTATAATATGTATTTTGTTCTTTTACAGTCTTTTCTGCGTTATTTGTCCATTTTATTGCTTAATTTCTTAACTATTTCTTTTAATTCTTCAATGTCACTTTTTTCTGTGGTTGTTCAATCAATTTGTGTGTGGCATGTGGTGTCTTTAATTTTCCTGATGACTTCTTATCTGTTTCAAGATTTCTTAGTTCTATCTTGAAAAGATCATAGTTCAAGATAGATTCATTCTTGAGTCCTTGGTATAATGCTTCATGGTGGAGACTATTATATTTCTGTATGGCACCAAGTTGCACTGCTTGTGTATACAGCTCTTCCAGTCTTGAAGCATATGTGTTGACATTTTCTGTACCCTGGGTACATGCATACAGTTTCCTAAGGTTTGTTTGTCTGCTTTCTATATTCCCATATATACTGTAATAGATGACCTTATTTACTTTATATAAGTACTATACTTCTATTTATTTCTGATATCTTAATTTCCATTATGGTAGTACTGATACTATACGATCACTTTTGAAAAACTACATGATCACTTTTGAAACACTATACAATCACTTTTCCTGTTTAAAGTTATGCAATTTTATTACGCTGCTAAACACATAAGTATTTGGAATCATTTGGCACTTTTGCCAACGTAAATTTATCCCATTCTGTATTAACAACTGTTCTGTTAATGGAAACGTTTATGACGTCACTTTATGACGTCAAACTTGAACAATCACTTGAACGTGAAGGTTTGACGTCATAAAAGACGCGCTCTGATCACCATGGCGGTAAGCCGTTGTTTTTATTTCTCGGAAGTTTTCCGATTTTCTTTAATTTCCCCTATCTTATTTATTTCATATGTATGTTAATTATGAACTAGATTCATATGATGACTTAAATATTTAATACAATTCATAAAAGTTACATTTGCCTTTATTCCCATTTCTTTTGTTTAAGTTACACAAACGGTCCTGTGATATCGAACCGTGTTTACAATACTATTAAATTTCTGTACAATTTCATTCACTCGCACTCCAGTTCCTAATCTTCTTGTTATCCTGCTGTTCCCTTTACAGTACTGCCGTTATTATCTCTAAGAGATTTTGTTTTTCTGTAAATAAATAATATGTCATTTCAAATTTAAATGTTTCTCAGATAACTTCTTCTCTGTTCGCCTCTCTAAAAAAATTGACAGTTTTGGGAAGTGGTATTGTCCTTGTGGTTTTTAGTTTTACTGCTGGTTAATTTGTTGACATCAGTGCAATATTTGGTACAATTGGTGTTGATCAAACAGCAGGCTGTGGTGTCAGCAATACATTGTCTTGCTTTTTTATATAATGGTGTCATTAATGGATTGGTGACAAAGTTCCTTTTTGGTATTCTAGTCGTAGTTCCTTTCCTATATTTTAATCCTTTACCCTCACTTCTCAACAATTTTCGTAAATCTTCTGGACTTTCGATAAATGGCCCTACAGTATCTGTAGAGCTCTAAAAGAATCCAAAAGTTTATTTTCATTTAATAAGATGCTCATTTCTCTTTTACTCTCTTGTCTAGTAGCTCCTAACTTTTCCAAAGGATCCATTATAATTTATTTTATATATTCAAGCCCTTTTTAATTCAATATTACACTTTCTTGTCACTTATTTCAATTCAAAGTGTTATCTTAAGTTATTTCAGTACTATTTCGCAGTACTAAGAAACAAGCACTATTTTAAAGTATAATTTCAGTTCAGCATTTTCTTAATTTCACAGTACTAAAGTACTAAGTCATCTAAGCACCAATTTAATTTAAAATGTTTTACAGTACTAAAGTATTAAATTATCTACGTACTTTTTCATAGTACCATCACTTCAGCACTTTATTTTAAATTACTATATCACAGTACAAAACTATTCAAGCGCTATTTCAAATCGCTATTTTTTCACCACTATTTCAAAATAGAAGTTTCACAGCACTTCTTCAAAGTACGCAATCGTTTAAGTACTATTTAAAATCACTATGTAGCTCAAGCCTTAATAAAAAGTTTAAATGTCACAGGACTAGTCCCGACAATAATATATGTAAGCATAAATTTTATCCACAGTGACTCATCAGCACTTTCAAAGTCACATAGGACTATTTTACAAGTACAACTTCAAATCACACTAATACTGGACAGTACTATACTCGCAAAATTATTTCGAAGCACTAAATTTCTTGTTTCAAGTATTATTCTCAGCAGAGTTATTCACAACGGTCCATTCTTATTCAAGCAGTTTTCTTTCAATAGAATTTCACAGCACTATATTTTCAAAGCACTATAGTGTAAACAGAATTTCACAGCACTAAATTTTATTCAAGCACTATTTGCCGATTATACTTTCAAGCACTTTTTCACAATATAACAACACGGCACTAATATTCATTTCAGTCACTATCATCACAAGAGCACAGCTCTTTTTTTTAGATAAAGCACTAATTTCACAGCACAAATTTTTAAGTACTATTCGCACAAGATTCTCGTAATAAATTTTTATTTCAAATTCCAGTGTTTTCCGTAACACCATTTTACTTTCATATTCAAATAATGGTGCGTCTCCAACAATTTTTTACTTTCACTTTCAAAATTAAGTGTTTCAACAAGACTTTTTCAATTTCACCTGTAGTTCTATGAGACTATTTCATAGTGCAACACCAGTCAATCAACACTTCACTATTCAAGATTTTTATGTCACAAAGACTTAACTAATTCCCAGTTGCGAATGACCACACTTCAGAGCAATTCAATTTTCTTTATTTATTTTCACTATGTTGAATTATATTATACCATGACTAAACTAAAAGTCAATTTCAAAACGGCGAAAATTAATACAATATTAATTTGATTACTTAAATAACATTGAATTAGTTTTTGCGCGCATGCGGGATATTGCAGTAGTTTGACATATGCATCGCCTACTATACGTATTTTACAACGTTAGTTAACATGGCATAATTATACGCATTATAAATCCCTTTTTTCCTTTTATTTAATTGTATACACAAAAAGACAAACATAAATGTCTGCATGTCATCATTCCATTTCAACAGCTGCCGAAATACTTTACCATAAGCACATCATTTGAGCTGCAAAATATATAAAAGGTATATACACAGTTATTTTATTTTATTAACATTCAAACGTCTTAGGCCCTTTAACGCTTGCATTGATAATGATTTTCCTATGCCACTGACTGGTAAGTCAACCTGGATATTCTTTAATTAAAACATAAAAATTGAGCTATGACGATTAAACAGCACGCTTCCAGATTCATGTTAATTTTCATTAAAGTTTGGAAATTTATTTAAAAAAAGTTTTAAAAAAATGTGAGGTGAACAAATAAAGTAATTTACATATTGCAATCGGCGCTTACAATCCACGAAAATTACCAAAAAGTGATCATGACAACATAATTATGCAAAAGTAGCCTTTACTGCGTTAATAACGCAGTAGAAATATGGTGATAAAATACTGCAAAATCAGTGTTAAACCGCACGTAACATGTAAAATATAACTTGGATCTTGAATATTGTTACCCTTCTTAAAAGTTTAGTGCATTTTTCTTCTTGAAATATTTTGGCTCATCTGGAGGCGTGGGGCTTTAATTAAAGAAGATTGTTTGTAGATCAGTCACAAATCAATTTCTATCAACATTGTAATTTTACCTGCAATTTGACACTTTCAGGAAACACTCGTTTTTATATGTCTGTCCGTCTGTACCGCACACAGATAGTTCTATAGTTGGACAGTCATTCTGTGGACACATTTCTGGTACCAACCAGGCTAAAAGCTGGTCGGGCGGTATCGGAATTCCGTAACAATACACTGAAAACAAAGAATTGAACTTGTTTACTTGACATGGATGGATTGTTAGTAAAATACACAGGTAAGGGGATTTTTATCATTTAACAATATTATTTCATAATTTTTTCAAATTCAGTATAAAAGTACTCATTTTAAGCAAATAGTTTTCAGGTGAGAAACTTGTAAACAAATTCCGATAATGATAACGCGATAATGATAACATAAAAAGTAATAATGATACCACGTTGATAATGACACGATATAACGATAATGATAAAGCAAAAGTGTAGTAATAAAACACGAAAATGCGATTATGATAACGCGATAGAGCAATACTGTTATGCGATTATGATAACGCGATAGAGCAATACTGTTATGTGATTATGATAACGCGATAGAGCAATACTGTTATGTGATTATGATAACGCGATAGAGCGATACTGTTATGTGATTTTATTACCCCTCACTTTTTCGTAATGTTAATTTCCCATAGGCCTCTGGAAGTTATTCTTACTGTTAATGCAAGTGTTCCACGTGTGTACTGTTACATAGGTAACAGTATTTTTAACAGTATAAAATCTGGTCACGTCGTCTATTTTCTAAATAAAATGAAATAAAATGGCCGCCATTTTTCTCTCGATTCATTCTTATTTTCGACGATAGGTCCTATGGCATCACCAAAGTAACTATGACTCTCATAATATTTAGTTCTTTGCATCATACAGTAGAGTTCTTTTCGCGTATAAAATATCTTTTCGTTGAATAGTCAAAAAGTAAACATTCGTTTTCAACGGTAGTAATTGTAATGTGAATACTTTTGTGTCAAACTGGAACATGCAGACGATTAAAGCATGTAACAAAGGTTATTATTAAACCGTTTTAACCAGTGAAACGTTACAGATAGAGTTGGTGGACAGACATCTGTAGGATATCATCGTTATTTTGTAAATGCACTTTGTCAAAAAACATGCGAAGAATATTCTGGATACAGAAGGATCAGATTTCACAGATCATAACCTTATAAATGGGTAAGTGTTTTGTTTTCTAAATAAAACACAGCTTATTGTATGTATCATCACTTGCTTAAAGAATTAAAGAAAAACAGCTTCTCAAGTAGGCCTAGCTACAGTACACTTAAAACTTGCAAGGTAAGGGCAGTTTAGTAATTGCTACTCTTGGTTTATTTTTGTTACAGTAAGATTAAGTTTACAAATTCAGATCATCACAGTATTTGTTCGGGGTGATAAAATAACAAACACATGGGTTTGTAATAATTTTGTAGAATGCACGTGAATATATACAAATGGACAATTGAAATAATAAGAGTCTGTGTAACATAATTACATATAACAGCTGTTTAGAGGCAAAATTAACGTTTAAACATAGATAACAAATGACCACTTTAAACATTAGGAATAATGGTTCTGTATTAAACTTAATTTGTATATAGTCAGTATAAACGCGAGTTGTCGTGATACCGTAACATTTAATTGTAATTTGTGATAGCTGTCTCTCAAATTACAATATATCCGTATTATAAATTAAATAAAAGTTAAAACAAATGACCTTTTTCAAGAAAAATGTGGGTAATAATTGATCATGTGTCATGAGGTTCATATATATGTACAACTTTACACAGACAAAATAAAGGATGAAAATCTAAGGTATTAACTGATGAAAATCACCTCATACTAGTATATAACATACTACTTCTGATATAATAAGCATTAACAATAAATTTTGCACATTTTCTAGGGTGAGTTTGAACCAAGAAAACAAGTTTGTCGTTGTTTGATTTGCGCATAAATTCATCACAGTTTAAAATGTTTCCAAATATAACAGATCTTGTGTTACTATAAAGAGCACATTCAACAAGAAAGTGAGTCTCGTCTTCAACTAGTCCGCTATTGCACAACTTACACAGTCTTTGTTCAGGGGATTCACCCACATCCCTCGTAAAAATACTGTTACCATTGGCTACGCCTCGGGTAACAGTATTTTCCTCGGGATGACATTTTACTGTTACCCACAAACCCATGTGTTATTTATATAATGAAAATAAGGTAGAACAATTCTGCTATGTGATTATGATAACGCTATCTAGCAATACTGATATGTGATTATGATAATGAGACAGAGCAATACTGTTATGTGATAATGATAACGCGAAAGGAGTAAAACTGATATGTGATTATGATAACGCTTTAGAGCAATACTGTTATGTGATTATGATAATGAGATATAACAATACTGTTTTGTGATTATAATAACGCGATTGAGCAATACTGATATGTGATCATGATAACGCGATAATGCAATACTGATATGTGATTATGATAACGCTTTAGAGCAATACTGTTATGTGATTATGATAATGAGATATAACAATACTGTTTTGTGATTATGAAAACGCGATAGAGCAATACTGATATGTGTTTATGATAACGCGATAGAGCAATACTGATATGTGATTATGATAACGTGATAAAACAATACTGTTATGTGATAATGATAACGCGATAGAGCAATACTGATATGTGATTATGATAACGTGATAGAACAATGTGATTATGATAACGCGATAGAACAAAACTGATATGTGATTTCGATAACGCGATAGAGCAATACTGATATGTGATTAGGATAACGTGATACAACAATGTGATTATGATAACGCGATAGAGCAATCTGATATGTGATTATGATAACGCGATAGAGCAATACTGATATGTGATTATGATAACGTGATATAACAATGTGATTATGATAACGCGATAGAACAAAACTGATATGTGATTATGATAACGCGATAGAACATAATACTGGTACGTGATTATGATAACGTGATAGAGCAATACTGGTACGCGATTTCGCAATGCTGATATGCAATATTGATATGCGGTAATGACAAGACATTATGGCGATATTGATAATGTGACAGTGTGACAATAATAAATCGGTAACAAAATGAAGTATTACCTGCAAAAAGTATTAATAAAGGTAGGGACTTAATTCCAAACATGTTTTTATGTTCTTGTATATAAAATGTCACAATAAGACGGTGTTTCGTTGTAAGATCCTTGACCTTTGTTGTTAAAGATAAGAACACAAATTGTTAACTGTGAAAGGGTTTGTTTAATACATCTGTGTCGAGTAGATAAGATGTACTTATTGTTATATGTAGTAGTAATATTTAAAAAGAAATCAAAAAAAGATCATAGATTTAAAAAATAATTATTAAGTTATGCTCAATTTTGAAAAAAAGAAAGAAGAGAAGCTAGCATTTAAATTTTCAACGAATGAAGTTTAGATGAAATAATGTTTATTTGATAAATAACAGTTTTAAAGTTTAATAACAAAAATAATATGACAAAGTTGTATCATGTGATATCGGCGAGGTTAAAGTGACATTATGCTTAATCCAAATGTAAATGGTCAGTGAACAGGTAAAATAAGTTTGCTATATTTGTGTTCAATTTCATATTCTATCAATAATCGACTTTCTATAAATATTGTTCATCGGCAACGCTTAATTCTTTAAAAGAGTGGGACAGTCTTTTATAATTTAGGTAGTTTTTATATAGCATCAAACATATTTTAAAATATCAATTATTGGTGAATCATCATTACAATAGCCAATCTTTTAAAAATTTTAACTAGTTTAACACACAATGACAGTAAAAAAGTAAGTACAGTAACACGGATATCAAATTCAAAGTGAATATGTATTTTTTATATTAGTTATTTTTCAAATATCAATTTTTTCGGAATTTATTGCAGCGCGAAATAAACCACTCCGTGCCGAGTTTGTGACACACGTTGTCAGTTACATTTTTGATTTCGACTTGCACAAATTTCACGTGAATCATGACTTTTTTGTCTCTGTTCTTACACACTTACAGTGTTTGATACAAATTCAATATGGACGTTATGTATCAATTTAGGATATATTTTATCATACTTTTATTATGTAGTGATGAAAGAGGTAAGCATTGAGAATATTTAATAGAATAGAAATGTAGGTAAATTTTGTACAAAAAAAGTAATGAAAACACGTGTAGTAGAAGAAATGTTATCAGGTTGTTGGTAATATAACTGATATATAAATTTGTCAGGCACAACGATTTGGGTTACAATGATAAGCTCTAAGTTTGTATGTATCCAGGAATGTACTTATAACATTATTTTTTTTTAGTTTTCAAAATAATTTTAAAAAATGCACGTACAGAGTGTCAATTTCCTGAGCATTATGTAACAAAAATCAATCCACGTAGGATATCTGGATATAGCTTCTATTGTCAGGAAAAGCGCTACCTCTAATAGATTAAGACGCCTTTAACTGAGATCTCAACGTTAAACCTTTAATTTTCAAAAAATTTCCGGAGATGCCAAATTTTACACGTGCGTTGGATCACATTTTGAAAAATTATTATATTGGAACAAATATCCATTTTTTAGCTGTACAGTAGTTAATGTATTTTCGGCAGTCATTTAAAATAAGCTGTTTAATGTTTGATATTGTGACTCACCGTTAGAGAAATGATCTCCATGGATCCCTAGACGATTGGTAGCAAAGGATTTTAGAGGATTTCAAAACTCAATAATATTGCAAATGCCATTACTGTATGGTTTGACAGACACTTGGAGTGTAGACCCCTTCCCTTCCACGCCCCTGTATTTATTTTTGCTTATATAAGTATGAAACGGTTTAGTGCCTAACACGTAAAAAAGTCTCCATATAAAGTTAGTCATTGTGCCAAGTCTCTGTGTATAGGTTTCAGACATTAGCTCTGTTAACAACTTTACAATGCTTTATGCAAAAAAATCTTTTCTTTGATATTAAACGTTTTGATTGATCAATATAGCTGGTTAGTTCCCGCGTAAATCGAACTAAGGGAGGTAAATCAAACAGATGTATTATTTAGTCAATTAAAGGTTATCGGTTTCCTATATGGTAGCAAAATCTCTTAAATTCTACCGCTTTCATCACAAATAAAGGAGAGAAAAATTCAGGCTAGAAAAAAGTATAATATGACGATTTTATTTCGTATATTGTAGGAATGTATATATATACGCCAGAACATAGAACTTATTAAATTATTCATTACTCGCAACTTTCAGGATTTCAAGCATGGGTAAGTTAAATAAGATCTATTTCCGGAGCGGGAGAACGGACGAATAGACATTCGTTGCACAAAAAGAGACAAAAACAATATTAATTTGTCTTCAGAATACTTTAGATCTCACTTGTTTTTTCATCGTCGGTTACCCACGGTATATATTCCGTACATACCGTGGGTAACCGACGATATTGTCTTTTACAATTTGATAAAGATTGTGTATGACATCTATAGATCAAAATCTAGACCGATGTGCCTTAAATCCGTTTAAAACAAAAAAAAAGAGTTAGTTATATCTATTTATATCTTTGGGTCAAATGAGGTTAAAGACAAAGTAAGTTACTTTTCATCAAGTGAACATTTTAACAATTAAGAATTCACGGTCGCTTCTTTTTTATTATTGATTGTTAAAATTTCACTTAATAAACACTAACATATACATAGGGCTAGTTATGTTCATCATTTTATTTTTTTCAACTTGTTTCAGTTTTTGGCTTAAAGTGCTACATATGTCAGTCAAAGACGAACCCAGCGTGTGGTGACGTATTTACATTGACGCCGGACGGAGATGACGTCACAGGTTTCTGTAAAACTAGCTGTTTCAAATTTGTAGCTGCACGCAGTGATAATAAAGGTATACATTTTTTTCATTCACTAATAAGCCCCCATGTTTTTTTCCTGTGTTTAGAGCATTTAGTTACTGGATTGTTCTTCCGTTTTCGCGTCACCCTTACATTATTTTTTCGATTTCAATTGTGCCGTTTTGCGCCAAATTGTGTACGTTACAAGTTATCTCAAAAACTATCAGACCTATAACTGAAAGTTCAATAATAAATCATATATAATATAGTTGGAAATTCCGATATCCGGTTGCAATTGATAACCATATTATAACTTAGTCAATCTTCATCGGTCATCTATTATTTTAGCTCTACTTTTCGACTACTGTCATAGCCCATTCCAATCCATCGGCGTTAGTGTCGATGTTGGATAACCTTTTTGGTTTTTTCTTTCGTTTATAAATGGTCATTAACTTTAATACTAATGAAGTTATTTCATTAAGACAATAATGAGTTCAACTTTCTATACTCATTTTAGGTTAAAAGCTCAGTTGGTTAGACCACTGGCTGTCACTCCTTATGTCCCGGGTTCGATCCTTGGTGACACCCTTGGGTTTTTCAGATACACTTTCAGTGTTTCCCACTTAACTAGAGGTGTACTAGTAAGAAATCCAGGTAATCCTCGCATGTATCAGTGCTATACACTGGGCATGTAAAAGATTCAATAAGCGCTAGGGACTGGTTCCCGGATTCCCTTGTATCTCATAGCTTTCTCTGAAGTGACTAGTCTATAGTAATGTCTATGTCCCTGCGAGGGGTGTGACATTAATGGAAGAAGTCTTGTTCTTCGACAACATCATCTATCTACTCAAACACATACATGTATTCTAATTATACGCTTCATCATTCATTTAGACGAAAGTATTGGCATGTCATATCGGACATCACGCTGCGAAGAGATAACCTTTATTAATTTTACGAAAAGTTTGTCTTAGAAGCGTGGCATGTAAAGCTAGATAACGCGCATGCTGAGGAAATTAAAGATAAACATTGACATTTAAAATGAAATATTCATTATCTGTATTAAAAATGTGTAGTCACTATCTATCAAATTACCTCACTTGTTTTATACTTTACAAACATGTCTGCTTCAAACAAATTTTACTAGGTGTAAACTCATACATGTAGTCCCTTTTTTCCGAATCGTGTGTTGGTTTGTGGTTCATTTTATATAAAAAATCCTAATTTATCAAGTTCGTTTAAAGATTTTGATTCTGACATTAACAATTCTCTTGTCAGTTGTCATGCCCTGTAATCGATACATGGTATTGCGAAGTGACATCTTGATATTGCAAAATATCGAGCTCATGTCACATCGCGGCAGTATATTTTTTCGCATTGTAATGCAGTCGTCATAGAAGCTCGGAAATGGGACAACAGATTGCGGCGCATATTTCCGAACCTGTACCCGGCTGTCTTTTCATGTTATCCGATAGGGTGATTTTTAAAAAAAGAGCTCAGTTTACTAAAGTCTGCTAATTTTAAAATCCGTCAAATTATGGTATTCTGAAAATTTGGCCAATTTTAAAACCTACAGATAAGCCAATATATTTCATGAAAATTAAACTTGAGAAAAATATACTGAGATTCAAAAATACGAAAAAGATTCAAGTAATAACCCACTATGTATGTGCGACAAATGACCGATAATGCGGTATTTATCGTCATATTTTTACTGCGTGACTAACGCATCAAGAGCTATATGTGTATATGTTTACCTTGTTTTTGGTAATTTACGTGTATTACAAGTGCTGCATGCAATGTGTTAATACTTTACTTTGTTAACTTCACAATATTTTGCATTTAAAAGCTTTTTCAATATTTTCATGAAAATTACCATAAACCTGTTGGCATGCTGCTCCTTATAACAAAATATTGATATTATATTTTTAGAGGTCGTAGACACGGATAGATACGGACAAAAATAAATAAATTTAAAACCAGTTGCAGGATCGGAAACATGCGCCCGTTCCCGAGTGCCTATGGTCGTTATGGTTGTTGAGCATACCAGAGTGCGTCACATTATTGCGCATTGTCTTATAATGTGTATTCTCCTGTACATAATAATATTATGCATATTTATAGTCTTACTTAATAACATGAACATTTTTTTAAAAAGAACCTTGCACAATTATAATAGATGCATGGTCCATACATGATATATACATAATACATACATAATTGTGTATAGTCTCAAATGTGATCATAGATTGGTGAACAATAAAATGTTGTTGTTATAGCGACTTTCTGCCTGCATTTGCTAGTAACTATAAATAAATGTTACAAATGACATGAATTTACTGTTATCATAAACTGAATATTTGTTTTATTTACAGTTATCAGTAGAGGCTGTTTACCAAGTAACAGAATAATACCCGAGTGTAAGAAAGACAGAGATAATGATATATACGGCACGTTTTGCGCGTGTAATCAAGATTTCTGCAACCACGGGACATCTGTGCATGGATTTAGTTTATACCCATTTTTTACTGTGTTGTACATGATATTAAAAATATACATGTAATAACTATTTCTCTTTTGTTGTTATTGTTTTCCATTAGTTTGTATTTAGCTAGTCATCTTTACTTCTTTAGCCACAGGAACCACCCAAGAGGAGGGGGTGGGGGGCTTAAATCTCCCATGTTGATAGGTTGTCACTTATAGCTACTATCCCACACATTGCAGTTTGAGGGTGTTTTTTTTTTTTTTTTTTTTTTTTTTTTATAAAATGTTATCAAAAGATAAAACTTTTCCACAGACTCGTACAGTTATACATGTATGGTACATTATTAATGCATGTTCTGTCAGACGGTTTCATATCACGTATTTATTTCATTAAGCCACAAATTAAAATTCAGATTCATATCCCGCGCAGATAACAACAATATCGCTAATAATT
>NW_026865283.1:0-19533 GCF_026571515.1 Ruditapes philippinarum
CAAAATTCACGATAAGACGTAAAAAACGAAAAAAGGGCCCAAACCTCATTTGGGGGGAGTTTTTTTTTAGAAATTTTAAACCATAAATAGGAAAATAGTATTATATTAAATGGCTGTCCGGTTTTGATGGTCCCCGACCAGTGTATTAAATAAGTAACAAATTAATCATAATGAAGTATTGATTATGAAAGCCCTAATTGATTATCCCTCAACCTTTATCTCTCACTTGTAAAGAAGGTGTTGATTGAATTAAAATATCTGTAAATGTTTTAAAAAATTTGGTAATGAAATCAGCAAACGCCCTAACTTCCCCTAAATATAGAGGAGTTAGGGGAAAATTTTTTCGGGAAAAACCTAAACCCAAAAAGGAAAAAGGGGATTCCACCCAAAAAACTTAAATTAGGGATCCCCTTCCCCTGGGAACCAAAAATGTCAAAAACACAAAAAAAAACCCGGGCTTTAAAAATTTTTAAAAAATAAAAAATTTTTTTCCCTAAATCGTAAAAATTTTTTTGCATAAAACCCCATGGGGAAAAAAGGGTTAAAGGGGGCTTAAAACCCAATTTCCCAAAAGACATCTTAAATTTAAGCAACACTTTCAAAAAGGGTCAAAACCCAACACAAAAAACTGCACTCCAATTAAAACCTTCAAAACAAAAAAACTCTGTTATACCCATTTTTAAAGAAAGGAAAAAATTTTAAACCAAAGGGAATAAAGTCTAAAAGGGACAAAGCTTTAAAAAGGGAAATTTTTTCAGTAAGTTTCTTAACCCCAAAATTTTCCCCCCATCCCTTGCGCTCCTTTGGTGTAAAATGAAACCTAAACAATGATCAACTACCCTTTTTACTGCCAGATACCCCCAAATAGGAGCAAAAGGAATCTGAGAAACTGTCTCAAATAACCTAGAACCCGCTTTAAAAGGGTGGCCCGGTACGGAAAAATTAAACCAAATTTGTTTCTCAAAACCACACTTTTCCAAAGAGCGTCCCTTCAATCCTAGAGGTTATCTTCACCAAAAAGTCCACTGATGAAGGCTCGTTGCCAAATCCCAATGGAAATCTGCCCCATGTAGCCCCAATCTTCAAGAAAGGCGATGGGGGGGGGGGTCAGTCCCTGTCAATTATAGGCCATTTTTTTTAGGCATGTGTTCTGTGTAAGGTTTGGATGGAACACATAGTCTTCCTCCCATTGCTAACAACTTCAGACCATTCCTAACACCCTTTACCACCCCCAAACATTTTTTTCGGGGAAAAAAAGGGTTCCAGGTGTTACGCAATTTGGGTAATTTTGGAAAAATGCCCGGGTAAATATATATGAGAAAAAAAAAAAGGGTAGTTTATACTTTTAGTTTTTCTGTAAGGCTTTCGACAAGGTCAGCCATGATCATGCAAGTATGCTGTAAATACATAACTATGGAATGAGAGGTCCGGTGGATTAAGCTAGACTATGGTCAGACCTCTAGCATTCACAGACATGCTTCACTCCCTTAACCTTCGAAAACTGGAACTCAGTCGACGTATAGATGCTAGGTTATCCCTTCTCTATTAGATTCAACATGGTCTGATTGCTATCCCTATAGAAGAATATTTAACACCCCTGTTCCGAATATCATGACATGGCCATCCCTTATGTTATAGGTTTATTCACAGCAATTCAGACTATTATAAATTCTCATTTTTTTTCTAGGACGGTATACCACTGGAACCACCTACCCCCTGCAGTTGCCCTACTCCCTACCCAGAGCAGTTCAGTGCAGCGATAGCTTGCATCAAAACATGTATCACCCTAGTTTCTAAGCTCCTGTTTTTAACATTTTAAAATATTCTTTTATCTCTTTTAAACAACTCTTTAAACTTTCTTGCGGTTTTTGACGCACAGAAAAAAAAAAAAAAATGTCTACGTTCCCGCGAGGGTTTGATATTAATTAACGGAAGATAGATAGATAGAAAGACCGTTACGTGTTTTTAGTCATAACGATGCAATTGTATGGTAAAGGATTTATGATTTATTTTCATTGTTGTAAGCAATACAAAATTTAGACGGAAATTTCGAGAAAAACGTGATTTTGTTGTGAAACTATATAAACAACTGAACAATAGATCTTCCCTTTTTAAAGATCTGAGAAATATAATCACAGTAGGAGAATGGCGAAATGGGGAGAAGGGAGATCCTCGTTGATTGTTGAGGAACGACCTGATGCCAAAATGTCAATAATTGGCATTGGTATGTGTGCACGTAATTCACCGGTCTTTTAGTTTTAAATAGATAATTTTTGTATGTGTTGTTGGATAAACAGATTAACACTGATTCATCAATTGTGATGAGACTATATTTAAAAAAATAGATTTGTTTGCAGTATTAATGGCTTCATTTAAAGATTTTTAACATAGATCAAGTAATAATATCTATGAGGTAAAAAAGAAAATAAAGTAGAAATCACGTGAAAACACTGGAGTAGGTTTGACACCTATTCTCACAAGATAGGCCCAAGTTTGAAATTTGAATGTCTCTTAACGAAAGTTAAAAACATATACACTTATACAGTTGAGTTTTGTTATTTTTTTCAACATTACATGGTTCCTACCTTTAACTCATATACACAATATATGTCAGAAACTGGTATTTAGAAAAAAGAAATGAACAAATGATATCAATTTAAAAGAAAAATACGCTGTCTCCGTAAAGGGTTACATGATTTAACACACAAGTGCTGCATCAATTTGTCAAAACTGAACATATTTTTTTATTTTTTTGTTTGATGATATATTGAAGTTTGACATTTGAAATAAATTCTGAGTAAAGCTCTTTGCATTTTTCGTTTTGAAACAAAACTTTCTTGTCTCCAAACCCAATGTAATCTACGTTACTTAGTTTGCGAACAAAAAAGCACAGGCAATAAACACATTAAAAGGTGTTTAAACAGATGTTAATACTAACAAAACATAGTATAAACGAAATGCAATACAATGATTAACTTATTTCATAAAAAAAAATTTACACCAGAATCACAAACTTTATATTTGTAAAGTAAAGTTAAGACTGTAATCTACGTTACTGCTATTACTCAAATATTGTAGCATAGGGTGCTCTTAACAGACTATTATCAATTAGAATAGACTTGTTAAACATTCAATACTTTATATTTTGTAAAAGTTAATTGTATGTAAAAAAAATCATGCTCGTGACAATAAAGATGTAATCTACGAGATGTAATCAACGTTACCACTGTTTTTCAATTTCGGCAAATAATTTGATTTTCATGTCCGAGATAATGTTAAAACTGTTTCAAGGTTCCGTAATATAAACTTCTAGATCAATATACACATAGTTTGTTTCCCTTTATTTCAAATTTGCCACTTATTCCGCCATTTGCATTTGCAATTTCCGCGCAGAAACACTATATTACTGAGTTCCAGTTATCTTCAGCAAAACAATACAGGGTAAGTAAAAAAATGTTGTTTTTTATTGTAGTTTTAAGATTATAATTGAATAATACATCTTAAATTCTAATAAAATTGATCTGATGCATTTATAAATTCAAACATATATTGCAAATATTAGTTACATAGCCCACTAAGTTTGTAACAAATCCTTTCCTTTCTTGGTCTCCATTTTTGCTTACCAAAATATTTTGTTCATAAATTTTCATCATAACAGATCTACACAGATGCTTGTATGTTATATGTGTTATACCAGATCATCTAATATTTTAAAAAGGTGTAACAAATGTGATACCAATGTTGGTAACGAAGATTACGAAAATATCAACTTGTGATATCTGCAACACCAAAGGTAGTTCTTCTCCAAATATTTGACATGTTCCTATACCGTGGATCATAATATAGTATTTAAATGTAATAAAACTGCTTGTTCCTGGAGGAAAAACTGATATTTAGGCATAAATAAATAGTTTCTGAAAATGGTAACGTTGATTACAAAATAAGTAACATAGATTACTTTTTTTTGTTTCAGCAAGTATGGGTATAGCCCAGGCTGAAATACAGCGAACCTCTTGTGGGAGGCAAAAAGTTATTTTAAGGAGTAAACTACCTTGAAAGAGAGCAAAAAAGAACAAAATCATACTCAGCTTCGACAGTGAAAATATAAAAAGGGGCTTTAACGACCAGAGATAAAGTATCCAGAAATTGACACAGAATGAAAGAGCTTGAGCATCAAATACAAGTTAATAAATTAATTGGCCTGGTTGTGTTCAAAATGAAGACAAAATAATTGTCCATGATGAAAATGGTGTAGGTTCAAGCACCAGCAAACAGGAAAATAGTAGTTAAGCATATTGGTTCCTTGAACTGATTGAGGAGTTGACGATTTTCTTGTTTCATACTAGCAAAAACTTAAATGTAAAAGGGTCAAAGCACCAACTTTCAAATGCAAATGGTCAAACAATGACAACAAGATTTGTGTCAATTTTAAAGATGTTTTTATATGCATAGATGAGTCATCCAAAGTTAGTTGTTGTGGGCAGATTAGATTCATTTAAAGCGGCCTCCAGCTTTATTATTCTGTTCAAAAAATATTTTTAGTTTCTAATTAAGTATTTCATTTATTTAATCTTACAAAAGTGTAACATATCACTGTAAGAACTACTTTAAAACAGTGTCTAAAGATATATTGAATTTTAAAGAACACCGGTGATGTTCGTTTCTAATAATAAGAAAATCAGAAAACGAATCGCACGCTTTACTTATTTACAAATAGATAGCAGACAGGTAGATTAGATGTATCGAGGAGTTTCATTATTGTTTCTGTATTTAAATGATGGCAAGTATGATTTTCCACCATTTTCTTTTTTTATTTGACTTTTATATTGAAACATATAAAATCTTCATAAAAACTGAAGGCCACGTTACGTTAAAGAAATTATTCAATGTTTCTAACAAAGCCGGTTTTTGTTGTTTATTTTTTTGTTGTTGGTGGTTTTTTTTTTTTTGTTTTTTGTTTTTGTTTTTTTTTATTATTATTATTTAAATAAACATCATGTTGAAGAGAGAGTAAAAAATATATTTTCTTATGCATTTGATCAGACTTTTCCATTTCAATTTAAGAATTTATTGATTTTCTTTTGCAATAACAACATTTTATTGTTGAACATGTTGAAACATATATTGACATCCTTGAATATGAGGTAATCTACGTTACCATAACTGGTCAATTATTTTATTTTGTTCATTTGTTATTTTTGGTATTAAAGTTACTTTTTAAAACCCAGTCATAGTCTTTGTTATATTATATAAATATATGATAAAAAGATATAACTTAATGGCATCCACGAGGTACTTTGCGTCCTTATGAGTTTTTTAAAGAAATTGATAATTGAATATGTTTGAGCATATACCTTTCATTATAATATCTCAGTCGACTAACTTGTTACTGATAATTACATCTAAGATGCATTAATAGCCAGAAATGAAACATAGATGTCATTTTACTTTTAATTTTAAAGTTTATGCTGATGCCCAGTTAAAGCTGCATACTTTGTAATTTACGTTACCATTTCATAGTTTTGTTTGTATTGGCGTATGCTGCATATAAAATATATTTTAAAGTGAAATACTGTTGTATCTTAATATTTTGTGCTTATATTTCATATTAAAATCAACAAAATAAGTACAACTATGAGTTTGTTTATGTAGCTATTTTTACTGATGAACATATTTTCCAGAAATACTCAACCTAAAATAAATGAGAAAGTTAAAGCTTGGTGTACAGTTTTATAAAGACCTGTGTATAAAATATGTAATGTTACTTTGACAAATTATTTATCGAAGTGACTATTTGTATCAAATGCATTGATAGTATATATCAAAATAATTTTAATATGACCATCCATTTATTTTTAGTTAATGTAACGTAAATTACATTTTGAAAAAGTACTGAATTTGTTTCAGTGACTGTTCTACAGATAATAATCAAGTTTGAGTGATGAAACTTTCCCAGTATGTCGGACACATATTTGTATAAACGTCTATGTCATAAAACTTTGGTAAAAAACAAGTTCAATTTTTAACATTTGGTCAATGCAACTTGGGCCTATCTTGTGAGAATAGGTGTTGAGCTGTTTTAACCCTTTCCCCCATGAGCATATTGTGAAAAATTGGCCATTTTCACTGAAAAGCCTCCTTTTACAAGTTCAAACTGCTATGAAACTATGAAAAATGCTTCAATACTAATCAAACTTGGCACAAATGTTGACTGGACCATTGCCTTAGTAACGACATGCTCAGTCTTAAATTTCCTGTTACCATGACAGCGAGGGGACATCTCAAAATTGCCAAAAATCACTATTTTGCCTCGATTTTTTCCATCAAAATTTATTTCAAAGTGCTGCAACTTCTCAAGGGATTGAGATAGAGTCAAAGGCTTTTCAGCGTTGATTACATGTTACCTTATGATCGACCTGGGGTCATTTTAAGCCTCTCACAAGTCCAAAATTTACTTGGCGATGAGGGGGACTCCGTCCCCTTCAAACCCCCCAAACAGAAGGGGGCACATCCCCCTTCTGGCAACCCCCTGATGTATCTTTTGCATGGGGGCGGCGCTGAAAAAGTGCTCACTTTTTTTAGCAACATTTCTCAAACGAAAACATGTGTTTGGGGCCCAAATTGGACATTTTTTCACTATTTCAGGCCTAAAAAAGGGGGGGGGGGTCGAAAGTGCGTTGTTTCGCTTATATATGAGGTAAAGGGTTAATTAGTTTAATCCACATGTCAGTTTATAAAAAAATGAACAAAAATGACATATACATGAATTTGAAGTAATTATGTGAAAGCATGCTGTTTCTATTTCTTGTTAATTATTAAATTAATCGAGATACTTTATATCAGGGTCTTCCAAATAGAATGGTCTGGAAACGCGCTATGTAAATCCTTCTCGCTACAATTAAACATGTCTTGGTAAAACTCTGTATAGTTTGCTGAACACAAATTATGTATGTGTTCAAGAAAAGGGCGAAAATTAAAAACAATAGCAAAAATGAAAATTCTAACAACATGATGATGTTTAAAAATCTTTAAACTTGTGAGTAAAAAGATAAATATTTCAGAAAATAATGTTTTTAAAGCCATAATCTGATGAAAATATTGATTGCTTGTTCATAATATTTGCTGACTAACGGTGCCATTTTGAAAATGCACCAAATTTAATATCAAATATTTGTAAATAACATTGTGAAATATTATAAAATCTTAACATGTGTCACAGGGTGAGAAAAATGTGCAGCCTGACCTTTACTCGAACCCGGGACCCTCGGAATACTGTTCCGCAGCTCTACCGACTGAGCTATCTGGCCGCTTACACATCTTCTCCCCTAAATAGTGAACAGTTCTGAACCGTGACATACTCCCCTGCTATATTGAAATTCGTCCCCGAATTTAACAGAGTTACAGAGCAATGTAAATTATACTCTGAGCTATATCTGTCACGGTCATCCGTTGGGCTCCAAATGTCACAGGGTGAGAAAAATGTGCAGCCTGACCGGTACTAGAACCCGGGACCCTCGGAATACTGTTCCGTGGCTCTACCGACTGAGCTATCAGCCCGCTTACACATCTTCTCCCCTAAATAGTAAACAGTTCTGAACCGTGACACATGAAACAATTAAATATCTTTTTTTCTCTGTAAAATCAATTTCTATTTTGTCACTGAACAATGCTTAAATAAAATAAAAGCTCATGAAACTCGGACCTATTTTCAAATATGAGCAGTAGATTTTTACCTTGACACCAGGAACGAAAAATTCCAAAGTTCATTGCAAATATATAAATTTGTTCCTTTTTAATATAAAAACTGATAATATTATGTACCCAGGATTTGTTTTCAGTAATTTTTTTGATCAGTGTAACAAAAAAGTATGTAATAATTTGATGTTTGAACGGTGATGTACTATGCCAGATCACGCCTTCACGGTCAATATTTAACCTAATCACGTGACTCAGCTGAGACATCTTTTTTTCGTAAAACTGGTCCGATTCCAGACCATTCTATTTGAAAAACCCTGATAATATTTAAATTGTCAAGATATATAAATTCTTCGAATTGATAAATATATGATCATAGGAATCGAAAATTCTTTTGAGAGCCACTCTTCAAATTTCTACTCGTCCTGCGTGCCTTGCTACTCGTCCTGCATTTTTGCCTTGATTTTCAAGATAAACTTTGTGGATGCAATAGAACCTCCCCCATACAAAAGCAGCTAAAAATTCTCATAATCAATTTCTTTACATAAATTTAATGTACCAAAACTAGAAGCAAAGTTTGTGTTTTAGTTTATGTATAAATCACGTACTTTATAGGGCATTGTCAGGCACATTCCAGTCACACTTGTATCCAATTAATGCAATTAGAGCTTTATAAAGTGCGCAAATTATACATAACCTAAAACACAAGCTTTGTTTCCGATTTTCCATTGTTAGATGTAAACAAACTGATTTTGAGAATTCTAGCTTTCAATTACATCTGTAAATTTCCACTTGTCCTACTGGACTAGCATAGATGATAATACGAGTGGACAAGTGGAATTTTCGATCCCTAGATCATACCTTTCTTTGAAGTCACAAACGGATACAAAGAATGCTGGGAAGGAATTAAAATCAGTATTTGTTTAAATAAAATAGGAAGAAAAATAGCGTATTTAAACAAATACTTATGTGGTTTCCCTTTCAGCCAAAAATAATTAAAAAATAATTTTTACCAGGAAGCATTCTTTTTATGTCTTCCTCGCTAGAGTGAGTACTTTATCCGAAAATTAAAATGTTTTGGCAGAAAAATAAAACTTCCTCCATCATTTGTACCAGTTTTCTCACAAAAAGTTACATGGTATAGACACCATAATATTGTTTAACTTTTTAAAATTTGAGAACAGATTAAAATAATTTCCTTTTTTATTTTTTGCCCGGGAAAGAAAGAAGAACGGGGTGGCAAAAAAAATTAAAAATTTAAAGAATTACTAACTGGGCTTGTGGTAGAAACACCAGATGGTGAGTTAGAAATGTTTTCATAAATAATGTTTGCGCTGTTTGAAATCACCCATCATTTAATGAGCTAATTGCTTTCATTTCTTGGATATTTATGAGATGGCCTATACCAGAGTGGTTATGTGACTTTAAATTATTTGTCCCTCAATGTTGTATTATATCGAGAGGAACTACATAGGCACATATTCATTTGAGGAAATTTTCCAGGAAAGCAGGCATGGATATATACACAGGAAATTGCATTCATATTAGTTATAATAGTATTAAGTAAAGGTTGGTAATTAACACTCCTGCATGCCTGAAATTTATCGGAAGATGAAAGATGAAGATTATGAAAGTGATTTTAATGATACACAAATTGTTTCAGCTAAATGTGAGATCACATCAGTTACCAGTATCGATGGAGAAGCCTCTGCCAACAATAGAAAAGCTAAACTTATCTTCTTCTATGAATGGGTTATTAAAGGAGAATGGTCAGGTAAGTTTAAAATTCTTTTCCGATTTACGTGTGTTAATCATCTTTTAAAATTGAACCAGCATTATTTACACATATTGATTCAAAATAAAAGTTCTAAGAAAATTGATGCAAATGAGTTGTTTGATTTACATGTACTTTCATTGTTTTTGCTTTCTACCGTGAAGGTGTACTATATAAAAAATACAAAAAAAAAGAAGTAAGACACTTACTTTTCTTTTGTATTATTATATTTATTCCTAAGTTTAATGGAATTTGAAAAAAAAAACACCCAAAAAACCAGAAGACTTGATAACTCTTCAGATATTGACTACATAAAGTACAGAAAATGTACATTAAATACAGTTGAAAAAATATATTAGAAACTTGTATTTTGTAAAAATTAATCAGTTTTAATGTTGTTATTGTAGGAAGAATGAAAGAAGGTGAAAAGAAGTATAAAGGCAAATTTGATGTACCAAATCTGAGTGAAGAGAATGAACCAGATGAAGTTGATGTAAGATCAAATAAATTCATTATTAAACAAAAATTAACTATGTTTTTGAAAAAGAAAATATATTAACGATTCATTTATACCTTTTACTTATTGATGCTTATTACTGATTAATACCAATTACTTATCGACACCCATTACACATTGAGGCATTTATTGATTGAAATCATCACTGCTGTCTGAATTCGGACAGGGACTTCGGAATCTTTCATATGAGGAAGCTATCCAGTTAGCTTACGGAACATTAGTGGTTCTAATTAGGTGTCTGTATGTGCCTTAAATAATGCATGCAAGGGAACCTGAGGTCTTCCTCCACTTGTAAAGCTGAAAGTCACCATATGACCTATGTTGCTGTGTTGGTGTAACGTAAAAATCTAAACACCCCCCCCCCCCCCCCCCCAAAAAAAAAAGAAGAAAAAAAAGAAGAAAAAATGAAATAAAAATCTTCTGTTGGTTTTTGCAAGCCAGATTAACTTCATTTATTCTAGCAGATGATAATATGACATACAAAATGTTTGATTTACTTGTAGGTAACATTTACTGTTGATAAGACAACTGGTGATGGACCTAAACTAAAGGAAATTATGAGAACAGTGGGCACTGGTATAATGCAGCAACAATTTGCTAAATATATTAAAACTTTAAAAGAAGGTAGGTCTCTTTACTCATTTGTATTTTGACTATTCTAAAGAAAGTATTCTGTGATGTTGGTGTAGTAATTACTGTAAACTCTTTAAAATTATATACATGTAAAGGAGACACATGCTAAAGTTGCTTCTTTAAAGAGAAAAGTAAAATAATTGCGTACAACTATCTTACCACTAAAGCACTAGTGCAGATAACAGACTGTCATCAGAGCCAGTTTGCAACTTTTGCAGTCCAACGTTCAAACCCCTCCAGGGACTTTGGATTTTATGAGGAACTTTTATGATTTAAACTGGTTTGCAACTCTATTTTTTGATGCTATGATGACCAAACTAGAGACTGTACTAGATATTAAGCAGGACAAAATGTTTATGTATGCTTCTGCAGGCAAATCTGCAAGGCCTTTAACATTTAAACTGCTGTAATATGTTCGCCCACCTTTGATTTTGAAAAATGCCATTTTAAAGTGTTAAGGGTTTTGATGTCAAATATAAAAATTGAGCTACCAACAGTATAGAACCTAGCACAATACTGGTGGCCAAAGGTTCCAATTTTTAGCTCACCTGTCACAAAGTGACAGGGTGAGCTTTTGTGATCGCTTTTCGTCCGGTGTCCGTCCGTCCGTCGTCTGCCGTCCGTAAACTTCTGCTTTAAATGACATCTCCTCATAAACCACTGAGCCAGTTTCATCCAAACTTCACAGGAATGTTCCTTTGGTGGTCACCTTTAAAAATTGTTCAAAGAATTTAATTCCATGCAGAACTCTGGTTGCCATGGCAACCGAAAGAAAAATCTTTAAATATCTTCTTTTAAAGAAACTGTAAGAGCTAGAGCTTAGATATTTGGCATGAAACATCTTCTAAAGAGTGTCTACCAAGTTTGTTCAAATAAAAGCCCTGGGGTCAAAATTGGCCCCGCCCAGGGGGGTCATTTATTTTCCCTATATGCATATAGTAAAAAACTTAAAAAATCTTCTTTTAAAGAACTGTAAGAGCTAGAGCTTAGATATTTGGCATGAAACATCTTCTAATGAATGTCTACCAAGTTTCTTCAAATAAAAGCCCTGGGGTCAAAATTGGCCCCGCCCCAGGGGGTCATTGATTTTCCCTATATGCATATAGTGAAAACTTAAAAAATCTTCTTTTAAAGAACCCAAAGAGCTAGAGCTAAGATATTTAGCATCAAACATCTTCTAATGAGTGTCTACCAAGTTTGTTCAAATAAAAGCCCTGAGGTCAAAATTGGCCCTGCCCCAGGGGGTCATAGATTTTCCCTATATGCATATAGTAAAAACTTAAAAAATCTTCTTTTAAAGAACCCAAAGAGCTAGAGCTAAGATATTTGGCATGAAACATCTTCTAGTGAGTGTCTACCAAGTTTGTTCAAATAAAAGCCCTGGGGTCAAAATTGGCCCCGCCCAGGGGGGTCATTGATTTTCCCTATATGCATATAGTAAAAACTTAAAAAATCTTCTTTTAAAGAACTGTAAGAGCTAGAGCTTAGATATTTGGCATGAAACATCTTCTAATGAATGTCTACCAAGTTTGTTCAGTTAAAAGCCCTGGGGTCAAAATTGGCCCCGCCCCAGGGGGTCATTGATTTTCCCTATATGCATATAGTAAAAACTTAAAAAGTCTTCTTTTAAAGAACCCAAAGAGCTAGAGCTAAGATATTTAGCATGAAACATCTTCTAATGAGTGTCTACCAAGTTTGTTCAAATAAAAGCCCTGAGGTCAAAATTGGCCCTGCCCCAGGGGGTCATAGATTTTCCCTATATGCATATAGTAAAAACTTAAAAAATCTTCTTTTAAAGAACCCAAAGAGCTAGAGCTAAGATATTTGGCATGAAACATCTATAAGTAAATATCTACAAATTAAAGCCCGGGGGTCAAAACTGGCCCTGCCCCAGGGGTGTCATTGTTTTTAACTATATGTGTATAGTAAAAACTTAAAAAATCTTCTTTTAAAAAACCCAATGAGCTAGAACTTAGATGTTTAGCATGAAACATCTTATGGGTGTCTACCAAGTCTGTTCAAATGAACAAATAAAAGCCCTTGGGTAAAAATTGGCCCCGGGGGGGGGGGGGGGCTATATACAGGTGAGCGACCTCAGGGCCATCATGGCCCTCTTGTTGTTTTTGAATTTACATTTACTTTATTTTTTATAGACGTAACAACAAATGTTTTATATCTTACAGAATATAGCCATAATGTGATACTACCAACAAAAGATGAGAAGAAGAAAGTTACTACTGAAGAAGTGGTAATGCTGTTGTTTTTTGTTATTTATATAGATAAAACATAATTTGATATTATTATATAAATATGAATTTAAATTAATTTAAATAGCTTCAATTGGACTGAAAGCAAATGTAGGAATCATTCAAGTTATTATGAATAAAATGTGCCCCTGTCTAAATAATGAAAGGTTGGTGGTTCTACTAGTGTCAGCTGTGTGTCAGATAAGTGTAATATAGGGCACACAGCATCTTCCTCCTCCGTAATGGCTATGAAATATTTTATATGATTGACAGTTTGTGACAATACCTTAACTTACTGAATTGTAACAAGGTTTTTTAAAAGATTACATTTTTTACCATCTCAAAACTAAATGTTGAAATAAACTGGAAATTAGACTAAATCTATTTTGAGTATCAAAATTTGACTAACATATACCAGATATATATCAGATATTAGTGTATTTGCACAAAGTTAACATGTTCTTTTGATTCTGATATTTCAGATAAATGCTAAAGTAGAGATGAATAAAATGGTGATAAGTAACAATACCCCAGCACAGAGTGAGTCAGTTTGGTGAAAAATTGCTACAAAGACATTGACTACACAAGAGGAATTTGTCTGCACGCCACAAGATTTATATAGAGTTTTTACAGAAAAAGGGGTATGAAATATTTCAAAATTTTAATCTATCTATAAACCTGTATCCTATACGAATTTCTACACTACCCAAATGTCCTAAGTGTTTTCTAATATAATGTATGGAGACAGCTTTGATCATCTTCCACCAAAGAAAGCTGCACTTGCAAATTTATTTCTGTCTTTTGTGTTGCTGATCTAAACTTGTCCTGTAAACATTAACACACAATTCTAACAGATATAAATCCTTAATCTATATTCTGTGTCAGAAATCATTTCTGCTATAATGCAAATGAATTTTGTATGTTCCTTTTCACATTTTATTCTCAGCTGGTCTGTTTCGAAGAAGAAGTCGAGCTATTAATGATCACTGCTGGATCATCATCATGCAAAAACTTTAATATTTGCCATAACTTAAAAATAATTTCAAAGGTATCAATATGAATCTTGGAATATTGGCTTATCATGACATGAGGCAGTTTTCAGACAAGTGGCTAAATTTTAACGTAGAATTTTTGTCAAAAATGTGTTTTTATGCCACCGCAGCATCTGCGATGCGGTGGCATATAGCGATTCATCTGTGTGTATGCGTGTGTGTGTGTGTGTTTGTGTGTGTGTTATATAGATTATATAGTGAACTTAAAAAATCTTCTTGTGAAAAACCACTAGTCCAAGGCAGGATTGTTCCTTGGGTGAAGGGCTTCCAAAGTTGTTCAAAGAATTTCATTCCATGCAGAAATCTGGTTGCCATGGCAACCAAAAGGAATTATAAGAATAAATTTAAAAAATCTTGTAAAGACCCAAAAGGCCTAGAGCTTAGATATTTTGCATAAGGCATTGTCTGGTAGACCTCTACCCAGATTGTTCAAATTATAGCCCTGGGGTCAAAATTGGCCCCACCCCAGGGGTCATTGGTTTTCCTTATATGTATATAGTAAAAACTTAAAAAAAATTCTTCCAGCAATTGACAAATGCTAGAGGTTAGATATTTTGCATGAAACATTGTGTTGTAAGCCTCTAGCAAGATTGTTCAAATTATAGCCCTGGGGTCAAAATTGCCCCCGCCCTGGGGGTCATTGATTTCAATATATACATATAGTAAAAAATAAAAAAATCTTATTGTCTGAAGGTACAAGGCTTAGAGCTTTAATATTTGTTAAATAATATCATCTAAAGGTACTCTACCAAAGTTGTTCAAATTTTGCCTCTTGTGTCAAAATTAGCCCCGCCCCTGGGAGCCATAGGTCTATCTTATATGTATATAGTTAAAACTTAAAAAATCATCTTCTCTAAATTTACAAAGGAAAGAGTTAAGATATTTTGCATGAAACATAGTGTAGTGAACCTCTAGCAAGATTGTTCAAATTATAGCCCAGGGGTCAAAATTGGTTCCGCCCCGGGGTC
This sequence comes from Ruditapes philippinarum, assembly GCF_026571515.1. Classification (NCBI taxonomy): domain Eukaryota; kingdom Metazoa; phylum Mollusca; class Bivalvia; order Venerida; family Veneridae; genus Ruditapes; species Ruditapes philippinarum. The sequence continues at coordinate 14,886 of NW_026865283.1, forward strand.
ATTGATTTTCATTATGTACATAGAGTGAAAAAAAATAATTTTTGTCTGAAGGTTCAAGGCATAGAGCTCTGATGTTTGATATATAATATCATCTATAGGTCCTCTACCAAAGTTGTTCAAATGTCAAAAATTGGCCCTGCCCGGGGGCAGTGATTCTCATTATGTACACGTAGTAAAAACAGAAAATAAAACAAACGTTTTCTGAATGGGAGAAAGCTATAGCTTAGATATTTGACTTGAAATGTTGTTTGGTGGACCTGTATCAAGATTGTTATTAAACCCTTGGGTCAAAATTATGCCTTGCCCAAGGGGACAGTGACCTACTTTCTTGTCCTTTGACGTACAGCAATGACATTTTGACCATGTACACAGTTTTAGTTGTAAAATTGAACTTTGACCTAGATTTTGATGATGTGACCTACTTTCTTGTCCTTTGATGTACAGCTATGAAATTTGAACCATGCGGTGGCATAGCATTTTTCTCAAATGCAGTCTTGTTTGTTGTTTTTTTTTAACAGATGAGCATTGACACCGCATGCAGTGCTCTTGTTTCAGATTAAGACTTATTTTCATATACATTTGTACTGTAAATTGTATTTGTAATTGAGACATTTATTGTTTTCAGATGGTCCAAGCATTTACTGGAAGTCCAGCTGTTTATGAGGTAGAGAAAGGAGGTAGAATTTCCTTAATGAACGGTTTTGTCACTGGCGGATTTGTAGAATTGGTAAGTGAAATTTTTTATGCATTTCTTTGGTTTAAAATTGATTGAACTTCAATTGTTTATTTTTAAAAAAAATCTTATTTGAATTACTATGGAGTCTGCTTCCTGGAACTGACCAGTATTGGTGTCATGGAAACATGGAAGTTGTTATCCTCTTGTTGAGATGGAGACACCTTAACCACTTTCCACCTTTAGTTCACACTATTGTATACATCTACATTGAAAGTATCTGCTGATTTTACATTGATATGAATTTCATAAATCTTTTCACTGGAAAAATGCTTACCGTAAAATTCCTAATAAACGCCCCCGGGGGCTAAACATTTTCCAAAAGGGGGGCTATTATTACAACACAGTTTTTCCTAAATAAAAAAATCACTATAAATACATTTAGTGTAAGCAAGTGTTGGTAATGACATTAAAAAATGTTAAGGTTTTAAAGTTCATATTATACATATTTGTGTTTACTATAAAATACTATGGATTCTGAATGATTTGAATAAAATTATGGCTTTAATTATGAGTTCAGCACTGATGAGTAGATTGTTTTCCCTATCAAAAGGCCTGGAGGGGGGCCTTTATTAGGGGAGGGGCGTTTATTAGGAATTTTACGGTAAGTTAATTTGTATTGATATATTTCTTCCTAAGTAAATAAATGATATTTCATAAATGAAAAATAGACCCAAACAAGTTGTATGAAATAAATGAAAATTTCATAAGGCATTTTTATTTTAAAATAAGTTTCAAAATGTTAAAAGGTTTGATATTAAGATTTATAATATAATGTCAGTTAGCTTACTGAAGGCTGGTAATTTTACTGGAGACCTGCACATATCTGAAACACGTGAGGTCATGTAAGGTTGCCATCCACCAGAAAAAATCACATGACCGTTGTAGTGTTGATGCGACTTGATACCAAACTAAGAGAAATAGATTGATAATGACATTGCGATGTTAGATGATTAAAACTCATCCATATTGTTTTGCAGGAGCCGAAATAAAAAGATAGTGAAAAGATGGCGGTTAAAAAACTTGGCCGATGCCCATTTCTCGGAGGTGACTTTAGAGTTTGAAGCAAAGGATGCAATACGTTGTTAAAACTTAAACAAACTGGTGTACCAGCAAAAGAGTATGAGAAAACATTGGAAGGCTGGAGGAGTAAATTATTGGGAACGTATTAAACAATGTTTTGGTTTTGGAGCAAGTATATTCTGATGAGCAGCTTTGTATCAATAAGACAGGATCGATGTTTTGATATAAGAACATAAAAAGTACCACACTTTACATGGTTTACCACACTTTACATGGTTACAAAAGATTGCACTGTCCAGCTGTTGATATTGTTTATTGAAACACGGCCATTTACTTTTGTACTTGTATAACAATATAAAATGTAAGTTAATAAGCATGTGCAGATTGTTTCAGGTCAGGAACCAACAAATGGCTTTGTTTTTTCTTTTTGATACATAACTTAAGTATAAGATATTGGTGTTCTGATTATAAATTTCTGTGTTGTTTTTAAAGTGGATATTTAACATATCTTAGGACTTTTATAAGCTGCTGATATACAAAATACAAATTACACTTTGTGAAATCTTGTTGTGTTGTAAGGTCATGGGCTACTAAATCTTTCAATGAGAAATTTGACAATGGCTAATTTTTTAACAAATTGCAAACTTTTGCTTTACCCAAATTATTATTTACATGTTTGACTTTATGACACACTATTCAGTCTTTATGAGTAAAACTATTTAAGTTTTAAGTTGCTATTTATGGAGAACAGTGTTGGTGAATTTGTTTTGCTATTACAGTGATAGTGTTTTCAACAATATTTTTATTTCTTGTTTTTCATGAAAAAAAAAGTTAACGGCCAGCAAATAATATCATTCCCATTTATGATAAATTGTCTGAATAAATAGCGCAATATAGTTTTTACAAGTTTAAAAAAGTGCTTAAAATTCTGTGATAGTTGGAAGAACTTGTGTAAAAAAATCATCCTCTTTTTGAATAGGTTTTCTTAACATCTGACACAATGGAATTACCTCAGATTTATGCAGTCCTTTGTCAGTACCAAAATATTTGATTGTGGTCATCTGTTTCATGAAAGATAAATAATGGCTGTAAAAATTTATTGAAAATTTTGTTTTTATTATATCTCTATATAAATGAAACATTTCATGAAAGTTGGAAAAATGCGTAAAATGGGAATTATTGATAGTGTTCTTTTTTATTGCTTCTCTTTATAAAATTAATGTTTTGTGACAGAAAATGATGTTTGGTAATGTTTGTATCTGATTTATACTTTAAAGTGTTTTATTATCCTCTCATGGAATATTTTAGTTTTTTAAATTAAAGAGGACTTTATATTTTTTATTGAATTCTGTTTAATTTTTCAGTCAGTACAGGGACTCCTTTAAAATATTGTGGACAATCTTATTCTATTGCATCTTTACCAGTATTTAACTTTTTTCTGTGTTTTTAAATATTATCACACTGTTGTTTTGACTGGTAAAAATGAACTTGGCATGTTGAAATACACTTTGATTTATGAAAACAGTTCAAAGCTTCATTTAAAATGTTATGAAAATTTAAGACTTTCAAATAGTAAATAAACTTTTAATATCAAGTAAACATATGTTGTTAATTAAGCTTATCATTGCACACAAATTAATTAGAAATGAATATGTAATAAAAATAGCCCTTACTTCGTTGCTAGACAAAGAACTGTTTTATCTGGAGATGTGCAGATATTTAAGTAAGATCCTTGAATGTTTAACTTGTCAAAATTTCAGTGCCAACACTATTAAAATTACTACATTTAACAAACTAGCTTGTGAGGCTTAAATGTTACTATGAATGATTCATTAATTGCAACTTTTTCATTGTCTAAATACTTTCCAGAAAATAAATTATTAAAACATGGTCTTTTAATTTAGTTTTTAAAATTCAATTTACCTTTCAAAGGTTGGGATTTAGTTAGTTACACCAGAACTATAGACCATACAGCACCTTTCCAGCTTGTACCGGCTTGGGAGAAACATCTCGGGATGGCCTTTCATGGCCCACTAATTACATTATTTCAGGCATAAGGGGCACTCCAGTAGAAACCAAGGACCTAACATGTCTGGATCAGTTTCTCGCATCGAGGTTTTAAATTCTATTTGAAAGACCCTGCAAGAATTTAGTCGCAGGATTAAAACAACAGGGTTGTTCGGGCATGGTAAAAATAAGTCAATGTTCAGGCATAAGAATACTTGCCCTGCATCAAAGTAGACGTTCATGTTGATATGATGAAGCCTCTGCAGTTTGGAAGGTCTAGTTGAAAAAGTAGTACAGTAATACAGATAAAACCCTTTCAGATAATGCTACCTTAAACTTGTTGACCTGAATCAATTGTATATTTTTTAAGTGACTGACAAAAACAAACATTCACAGTTAAACTTTGTCCAGTATTGTTAACCATAACTATAGTTAATACTAGTTGTACTAAACATCAAGACAGGATACACTGGCAGAAAATACGTCCTCACATTAAGGACTGGAATACCCAGAATTTTAATTGTGTTGCAAGTTCTGATCCTCAACATACAGTATTTTAGATTTATTGTAATAATTTCTTTGGCTATTACAGTTTAAATTTATATGTAGGATGAGTGGATAAAATCATTTGTATAATATTCATATGAATGTATCAGTAATGAACTTGTATCTTTTCAGTGAGCTAGCAGATATAGAGGATATTGAATGAGTGTAGGTGTAATACTGAATTTGAGTTGGATTAAAATCATATGCAATCCTTGGAAAGCATAATATTCTTTTTATATTCAACATAGTTCAATAAATTTAGTATTGAATCTTTACTGATGAATACGAATATTTTATGTATCACATATATAAAATAAGAAAGGTAGACTCAGTTTTCAT
>NW_026865284.1:0-23087 GCF_026571515.1 Ruditapes philippinarum
AGGTATGGCGATTGTCCAGCTTTACTGGTTGAGGAAGACCTCAGAGGCCCTTCCTTGCATTATTTCAGGCACCTGATTAGAACCACTGATGTTCCGTAAGCTAGCTGGATAGCTTCCTCATATGGAAGAATCCAAAGTCCCTGTCGGGATTCGAACCCACAGAGGTGAGGGGCAAGTGGTTTGAATTATGCCCATCTGTGCAGGTGAGAGTCAAAATAAATTTTCATTTTGCCATCATTCCTTTTGATTTAATCATTTACTTCGCACAAACAATAACCACCGGCTTCGACGAAATTTCAGTGAATATCACTTAGAATTTACCTGTAACTTTCAATTTATAAAAAGAGTGGGGCACTTATTTTTATATTTTAGGCAGATTTTAAATTTTATCCAAAACATTTTCCAATACAATCTTGTTGGTAAAACATCATTTAAAGAGTCAATCTTTCAAAATATAAAGTCAATTCAGCTCAACTTGACAATGAAAATATGAGCATAATGTCATTTTAATTAATGATCACATACATATGCTTATCATGGTCTTAACAAGGGCCAAATATATGTAAGTTTTACCGTATAAATACTTTTGTTAAATACTAATACTTTAAAGCATAAAATATAAAAAACATCCCAGACAGTGACAGACACTATCTTTTAATTAACAATTTAAGCCTGAAAAGCATTAATTCAATAATTTTGTGACTGAAATTCAAACAACTCACTATTTTGATTGCTGTACTTTTATCTTCATCTTCCACTTTTCTCTTCTTGAACTGTGAATAATCAAAATTATGTACAAAAAGAAACCCACAAGAAAACAAAAAGAAACCCACAAGAAACAATGCCATCTATCAAATGTATATAAAATGTTGAGATTTGTCTGTCTGTTTGGCTGTTGGTCTAAATGGACATGCTTTGAATATGTTTGTAAAGGCCATTATATTATGTTAAATGTCAAATTCTGAAAGGTTTCTGACAAAACAGATTTTAATGTCTTGGAAATACTGATGGACAGGGAGAATGCCATTTTTACCCAAGGATCATAATTTTCTTTGGTTCGATTTTATGTGGCACCAAAACAGTATTAATCTGGAGGAAGGCCTCAGGTGCCTTTCTGTGCATTATTTCAGGCACTAATGGGGACTTGAATAGAACAAATATTTTGTAAAAAGCTAGCTGAATAGCTTTCTCACATAAAAGAATCCCATGACGCTTACGAGGCTCGAACCTAGTGGTGTGAGGCAAGTGATTTGAAGTCAAATCAGCCAAGAAAGCCCCAAGGATTGCTATTTAAAAATTTAAAGCACCACTAGAATACTTCTAGAGATGTACATAAGAAATTAATTGCCTCATATTATCCCAGTGACAATTTTTATCATGAAATATTAACAATTCAATCCCAAATTCACTTTCTATATCTTACCTGGAAAATGTTTGTGAGCAATTTGGCACCTTGTGGTGATTGTTCATTATAATCCATGTTCTTCCTTTTTCTGCCTTTCTTTGACTCTGTATCTAAAATGAATACATACATATGTTTTATTATGAGTTAATAGTCTACACAGATTAAATAAAAGATTTATTTCATTTAACTTAAACTTCCAAATAATATCTTAAAATATTATTTGAATTCCAACATTAAATTATTATCATTATTATTACCATTTTTTTAAACAGCACAACATACATGTTTGACCTCTTCATTATGATTTAGATCCACTAGATAAAACAACATTCCAAATATTTATGCTCTACATGTATGTAATGCAGTTTTACAATCTACCCAATAAAAGTCTAGGTAAACCAAGATCATTTTAACCTGTGTATTGCAAGGGCCTTTCATAATCAGGTTTGTCTACAAGTACAATCAATATATGGACATTCCCCCACAATTGCAATTCTGGATCACTGATAGATTTAAAACGAAGTAGCAAACTTTAAACATGTTTTGTAAATCTGTTCTTAAAAATAATAAAATAAACATAACAACAACACATATTAAACAACAAACAGAGAACAAGAACAAAAGCATAACACAAGCTATCCAGCATATATTTCATGAGTGCATGAATCGCCTTAAAGTGAATGTTGGATATTTCTACTTTTATTAGTAATATTTATTTAATTGGAGATTAGATAAGTTTTATGTAAATATATATGAAAGGTATTGCAGACAACCAACTAGGTTATATTTCAAACTGAAATATAACTTGTGTTGAGAGCCATCCATATCACATTATCTTCACTCAAAAGTTATGCTCGGATGCTTTTAGTAACATTTTAAATTCAACAAAAAGAATACAGGCAATATTATACATATGACTAACAAAGAGGGTCTTCTTCTGAGGCTTCCTCAAATTCTTCCTCGTTAGTTTCATCTGGTATAAGTTTACTTCCTAGATATCCTCTCAAAGTTTTCACAAAATCTGTGTATAGCAAATCTTAATAAGATTAAAGGGACTCCACTGATTTTTTTTTAAATGATAGTACTGGAAATATTTAATTTGGGAGATTTTTTATACCATTTGTTGGATATCTATACCAATAACTTGTGTACAAAGTTTCAAATTTAAAGATTTTGTAAATATTGTTTGCATTACAATGTCTTGTGGGTATAGAGAGTAAATACAGAAATGTAATTGTGATATTAGAAATATAGATGCTCTTTACCACAGCGACTTAATATCCGCGATCCATAATATTGTTTAAATGTATTTGTCTCTGTGAAACTGCTATCCTTACGCAAAATGTGAAATACTGTACCCATGGAAGTTCTAGGAATGCAGTACTTTTAAATCTTTTGTATCTTGTTTTTTTACCCCCCTTGTCGGGCTTCAAGTCACACTAACTTTGTAAAATGTCATTTGGCAACATACAACCTTTAACAGTGGAGTAAAATCTCTGGTGCATTCAAATCATTATTTCATAATGCCCATGCAGACACATTAGTACAAATACAACATGTCATAACTTGACCTCCTCACATGAAAGAATCAATAGAATCAAATTACACATAACAAACCATATTATTACCCCCTCACTTTTATCGTAATGTTAATTTCCCATAGGCCTCTGGGAATTATTCCTACTGTTAATGCAAGTGTACCATGTGACTAAGAATTTTGTACTGTTACATAGGTAACAGTATTTTTTAACAGTATAAATTCTGGTTAAGTGGTCGATTTTCTAAATAAAATGAAATAAAATGGCCGCCATTTCTCTCTCGATTCATTCTTATTTTCGATGATAGGGCCTAGGGCATCACCAAAGTAACTATGACTCTCATAAAATTTAGTTCTTTGCACCCTAGAGTTCTTTTTGCTTATAAAATATCTGTTTGTTGAATAGTCAAAAAGTAAACATCCGTTTTCAACGGTAGTAATTGTAAAGTGAATAATTTTGTGTCAAACTGGAACATGCAGACGATTAAGCATGAAACAAAGGATTATTTAAAAAATTTAAACCAGTGAAACCTTACAGATAGAATTGGTGGACAGACATCTGTAGGACATCGTTATTTTGTAAATGCACTTTGTCAAAACCATGCGAAGAATATTCTGGATACAGAAGGATCAGATTTCACTGATCATAACCTTATAAATGAGTTAGTGTTTTGTTTTCTAAATAAAACACAGCTTATTGTATGTTTATCACTGGTAGATATCATCACTTGCTTAAAGAATAAAAGAAAAACAACTTCTCAAGTAGGCCTACAGTACACTTAACAGCTTAAAACTTGCAAGGTAAGGACAGTTTAGTTATTGCTACTCTTGGTTTATTTTTGTTACAGCTATATTTACAAATTCAGATCATCACAGTATTTGTTCGGGTAATAAAATAAATAACACATGGGTTTGTGTGTAACAGTAAAAATATCATCCCTCGTAAAAATACTGTTACCCTCGGCTACGCCTCGGGTAACAGTATTTTCCCCGGGCTGATATTTTTACTGTTACCTACAAACCCATGAGTTATTTATATACCTCTCTTCTTTATCTATAAGCAACTTACAATAGACTTTGTTCAATGCATTTCAAATAGAAATTACAGTATTTTTGGTCTGCTTTATTATCAATCACAAAGGCCTGTCCAAATATATAACATGCACATATAATCTCATAATTTTATAATACTATATTAGAATACATGCACACAGAAAAAAGCAATATGTATTTCTTTATCCTTTACCTTCTTCATCTGGCGGTTTCAGACTGTTTCTAGTTTTCTTTTTAGTAAAAGTATTCTCTTTATCTGCAGTAGGAGAACTTTGTTCAGTATTTGCTTCAGTCTGAGAACATGTTCCTTCATCATCAACTTTAGCTGCCTCTACTTCAGGAGTTTTATTACTGTCAACACCTGCAGTTGCTGGTGAAGTTGTTGGAGTATTGGTTTTTGACATTCGTTTAGGAATTGGTGCTCGAAGTTTTAATGATCCCCGTGTTTTTCTAGAGTCTGTTGTCTAAAAGTAGTATAAAACACTCGCTATAAACCATAAATAAATCATATCATTTTAATTGACATCTAGTATGTTATGTCTTTATGAACAATTTTGCTTTCTCAAAGAAGTGGAAGTTTCACTAGTCTCTTGACAAAACACTTGATAGTGAAATAAGCTCTTGTCTTTGAAAACTTGACAATCAAGAAAGGGGCATAATTTTTCATGTCAAATTAAATCCCTATGAACATATCATATGCACAAATACAGTTTTTCTTAGCTATCAAAAATACTAGTTTAAAACAGTTCCCAAACTAGAAATGTGTCCATACGACATATAAACCCCCACATTCCACTGATTTATCAGTCTAACAACTATCAGCATGATGAACAAATAAATATGCCCTTCAAGTAGCAGGAGCAATTAAAATGCTGTTAACAAATTCAATAACTTTGTTACATAACAAATTCTGTCTAACAAAGGCCATACAGATAAAACTTAGGCAGGGCTTGAGCTAGAGGGCGAAGGACTTTGCCTAAAACAAACTCTAAAGCGATTTTGAAGTCGCCCGATTTTTTAATGATCTGTCATACCTATTTATGACGCCAGGTCTGTTAACAATTTGTTTACTTCTCAATTACAACCATTTACCGTTAATCCGCTAGTTAAGAATGCGTGTCAACATCAACAGTCTAATACACGCGCAAGGCAAGAGTGCACTATGTATATCTTTCTCATTATGTATTCATGTAATTGACGAATCAGAATGCTTGTTGTTATCTACAGCAGTTTGCATTGACCAATCGGCGACACACTAACATACTGCGGCTATTTGTTGACAATTACACAAAATGGGGACAGATTCAATCTATTTTAGCCGATTGCTTGATTAAAGACACCTGCATATACATAATTGTTGATAATTGTTGCAGTGTTTTGGCGAGTAAAGATAAACAATGCCCAACGTCTTAAAGGTGTGGTTATGTTCGAAAACTCGATTGTTACAAAACTTTCGGAGCACTAACCTGTAGAAATTATGCGAAGATATTATTAATACATTGAACTCCGTAAAGTTAACACGCTGCTTATACAAAATTAAATGTCTCTAACATCCTGGCTTGTGGGCAAATCGCTAAATGAAAATTATAGAAGATGACCAGTCTGACTCACTGCCAATGGCAAGTGGCACTGCTCTATCTGCCCTGAATATTGTTTATGTTACCAACTAAACAGACTCACTACATGTATACAGTATATGTAAATATTGTGTTTGCTATTGGTATACATTTATGAAAAGTAGATTTATAGTAGAATTGTTTTATTTGACAGGTGTTTCTTTATTTCTTTTCTAGTTTGTTATGTTTCCTAGCTTATAATTCTCAAGATGACACCTTATATGTCTCCCAACTTCTCCCTTAAATTTCAAACTAGCTCAAGCCCTGTTAGGTAACTTTTGCATCAACACTTACAGATGCTGATATCAAAATAAATAATCACACACCTGTGATGGTTCAGTGCTTTGTTTGTCCTTTTCTTCTTTCTTTTTCTCCTCTTCCTTGGCCTGTTTCTGTAAATTAACAAATTAACTATGAGGAAAAGTACATGTTGTTGTAAATAAATTTCAAGCAGAAAACAATATTTATCCGTTACCTATGAAAAATGAATATCGAATATCTTGAATTCTTCCATGATGTTCCTCAGTAAGGAAAAGCAAATATTATTTTTAGCCATTGTGATGGACCTTGACTCTCTTGATCAAACTTGCCAAAATAGATTAATAGTATGGCAGTACAGACAGAACCTTCAATTATCATGAAACTTAAGTAACCATTCTATGATTACTTTTTACAGACAATATTTCAAAGTGATGAATAACAGTTATTTTTTTTGCCAAATCTTCATCGTGAAACTTTGCATTTATTTAATTACAACAAAAAGGTTTAAGAAGTTTAAGAACAATATGTGTCTAAATTTTTCTCTAGAAAATTAATTTTGCCCTAATTACGGAAAACTGTTCTTAAATTTTTTTATATCCTTGAAGATACACTGAATTAAAAACCCTACATTGATAAGTCTTTCTTTTCTCTTCTTTTCTTCCTCCCTCTGTTTTTCCATACGTCTAAGGAGATATTCTGTATACATATTACTCTTCATTAACAGATACTGAAGACGTTTATATCTCTCTTCCTTCGTGTTTTGATCCATATGTAACCATAACTGAAGATAATTATTACAATGATCCATATGTAACCACAACTGAAGATAATTAATTACAATGATCCATATGTAACCACAACTGAAGATAATTAATTACAATGATCCATATGTAACCATAACTGAAGTTAATTAATTACAATGATTCATATCAAAGCATAACTGAAGATAATTTGTATTTAATACTTTATCTTAGGATACAACTTGTCTAAAAATATCACATTCTAAAACAAAATCAAGGTCATACTTTTCTTACTAAATCCAATACAAAATGGTAATAGTCAATTCATCAATCTCTTCAATTAACATGAGTGAGGACTTCAGACACAAATGCATATGATCAATTTCAAGAGAAAGTATCTGTTATTGAACAGACAAATCATGCATGCAAACAATGTTGATATATATAATTTTACTTGGGTGCCTGCATGTAGCATGTACATAAAATAATGAACTGAGAGGTCTTCCTGAAAAGGTGCCATATGACCTTTACAACCAGCTTAGCTGAAAACTACGTAACTACTTATATTAACAAGTTACAAACCTCTTTTCTTTTCTGAATTTCAGCTTCCTCTTCAGCCTCCCCCTCTTTTTCATGTTTTGTTTCTTCTTTAATCTCGCTCTCTGTAATCATTTCATCATTGGGGTAGCTTGATAATGACTCTGCATTCTCCATACATACTGACTCTACATCCCCCACGTCGACTGATTCTAAAACAAGACAATATGAAAGTCTTGAAAATTATTTTAAACACTAAACACATTCTATCACAAATCAGAGCGAAATTAACGGTTCAAAAGATGGACAAACTTCTTAAAATAAAGGTTGTTTTAAAGAGCCCAGATTTCTTGAATACCTTAAAATTCTACCCAGTGTGAGCTCTACCAAAGATTTTTGTTTGATATCACGGATATATTTTCCGTGCGGTATGTATTGTGAACAATGAACAAATAAGAATGGGGACCACCTTGATGATCCAATTTACATGGTTAAAAATAGGAAATACAGTTAAGCAGATGAAAAACAACTTCAACACTCAATGACTGACCTGGTTCTGTTTGAGAAAGTTCCTGGCTGTAGTAATGGTATTCTTAACCTGTGTTATGACTTATAAATCAAGGTTCTGTATGCATTTTTTAGACATGTGTATTTCCTTACTACAAAGTCCTGATTAACCATCATAAGGTTTTTTATTGTGTGAGTTTAATTGTAAATGAGGGTCACTAGATGGCACCTTCTATTGTTATCACACAATACAGTCATGGTTATTTGGTAAATAACATTTCATGAATGGAATTCACTGACATTCTGATTTAACTGGAACATACATGTACCTGTTCAAGTTTTAACAAATAAATATATGCCTGTATTCTTACTTGAATTTAAAAAAAACAAAAAAAAAATAATAATAAAAAAAAAAATTAGTCATCAATATGGGTAAAAAAAACCCCTGAAATAATGATAAAACAATAAAGACTCTTCCAGAGTTCTTACATATAATATGAACAAGGTTTCACACAAAACCTGTTTGAATCAAGGTCATCAAAAATCAAAGCATCTGATAAGTGACTGAATCTCAATGACATCACTTATAACATTAAAGGAACTTTTTTAAGAAGATTGTCGAGTTTTTCTTCAAGTGCATATCAAATGTTGACTGTAAAGCAGCAATCAGATTATCATGGAGTCATACCTAAATTATCCTGTTCTGAGCCATATTTGCTACAGGCTTCTTCTCTTGGAGTATCAGCTTCATTAATTGCTGGTTTAAATGGGGACTCCAAACCTACTTCACACACTGTACTCATTTTTCATCAGACACTAAAATGAATAAAACAAATGTATGGTAAACAACATGTTTCTATAAAAATAAGCTATTGAAACAGAAAAATTTACAGATTTTTTATTTTCAATTTCTGTATCTGTTTCCCTGTACCTACAACAATGAGGTACAATAGGATGACAATATTTGGGACAATTTCCTAAAATAGGGCTGCAATGTATCACCAAATGTTCGGTTTTATATGATTTCAATTTTGAGCACCCCAATTTGATTTTATGTCTCAATACTATTTTGTCTTCAGTTAACAATTATAAATTCTGCTTGTTTGCTCTTACAAGTGAGTGGCCCTTGACATAGGTTTTTTTTCCATTTCTTTAGTTGTATAACCATTATCTAAACTTATTTGACTTTTTATTACCAGTAGTAGTGTTTATGTAAATAAAAATTGGTGTATTTAGAAAACACTTCTATTCAAACCAAACTATCACAGTTATATGATTAGTAGACTTAAATTTAAACATCTGACATTTTTACAGACTTAAAATAGACTTTTTTAACACATTAATGTCAGAGCTTTTTATTCATGTGTTGCATCAAAAAAGTTTTACTTAACTTCGGACATGACACGCTGCAAAACATATTTTACATGTTGCTTTGTTTAATTTTTCACCACTACTCCCTTTATTTAATTGTTGCTGAAGAATTTCTTAGATTTATTATTATCTTCTTGAATATTTGATATGCTTACCAAAAATACAACACAACATACTCACTAACTGGATAACCAAGATAAATTAACCAATTGCACGTAACATAATAGCGGAAGACTAGTCAGAGATGGACCAAAAGTTGTACTTTTTCTGTGCTTATTTCTGGTTGTGAATCATATCATAATTCCAGTTTTCGATAAATCGCAACAAATCATTGCACCTCTTTTTTCCTAGCCACCATCATGTTGGTAGGTATGCAAATTAGAAAGTCTGAGAGATATAAATCAACAACTGCACAGGGAACTTTCAAGTGCAGGGCATTTTTATCCCATCACATGGGGCCAATACAAGGCTCCATTTTGCAATCTAAAAAGTAAAATAGGTTCCCCCCCCCCCCCACCATTATAAAAAATTCCCAACAATAGCCTAAAAAATTACACTGATGCAAATTCTGAGAAAATTTGAAATGTTTTGACTTGTTTATTATAAATATAAGAAATGATATGTTCCCAATTTATGCCGAGTGAGAATAACCATAGAACAGACTTCATGATCTTTCACAACAAAAGTGACCGCATCATCTGGGAATCAAAAATGGTCCAAGGCTCTATCAATTGAGCTAAACATATGGTACTGTGTACTTCATAGTTCATGGGGTGTCTACAAGTAGACGTTAATTACTTAATAACACAGAACAGGTTTGATCAATATGATATGACGAGAAGATCATGAACCATGGAGCTAAATATAAGATGGAGTAGAGACTGTGACGTCACACAGTTAAAATCGATTTCGAGACGTTTCGGCCCCAAGACATATCGGCCCCAAATTACCCAAGACGTTTCGGCCTTTTACCAAATCGGCCCCAGAATAAGTACTGTGTTTTAAACCGGTATATTAAAATTTCATAGTTATAATAATCAAAAATGACAATTTTTATGAAGTGGAACGCCAATTTCCAAGTACATTGAAAGATTTACGATACCTCTTATATATTTTACATAAAAGATTAAATCTTTACCAAAACCATCAACGATTAGATGCTTGTTGCATTTAATGTTAACTTCAATGTTTATAAATATATCACAATAAATAGCTACTCGTAGTGTTTGGTATCGGACTCAAAAATCACTATCGATAATCGGATCACCACAATCAATTGTCTTCCGATAGATATAATCGAGTTTGCATTTTTTTGGCCCTTTTTCTTTTATGGTACCAATCCTTGTATGTATTTTTTTATACAGTAGGGACCATATTTTGAGAATAAATAAGCTCTTGTCTCCTTGATTAAATAAGATTTACTCTTTGAATTCAAAACAAACAACACAAATACCTAATACTACTTTGTGACAGGCGAAGATGAATTTGCTTTGATGTTCAGGAAACAAAGTCGATCAAATTGCCCACTTATTCACTAGCCATGTTTTGTCTGTATTTCATTTTTGATAAGGCAAACAAAAAGGACTACAGGATCCTCTGGAATTAAAGAGATTTGGTCAGGAACCTTCTATTTGACCGCATGTAAAAAAGTTACACCCTAGGCAATTCAGCGGTGGTAGAACATTAACATAATCGATTGTTAAAAAGGACTATCGATTGTTGCCGATTTTGGGGTGATCCGATTAGTTATCGATTTTCAGAGACAATCGGGACAACACTAGCTACTCATAATTATTTCCTTGATATTGAAAAATCCAACACATTTAATTATCAGGCAAAATTTGAAAACAACACGATTGGCAATTTATTTGGATTTCGAAGGTATTACCGTTATGTTTTACTTTAGTTTACTGATTATTTTCTAAAATATAATTATTTATTCTTAAAATTCTACTTTAATTTCTTTTGTGAAATAAATGAGAGATATAAACACATCATTGAGTTGATTTGACACGTTTTCGCGACCTAATTGAATGATTTGGGTTCGGTAGGCCTTGTAAGCATGAAGTTATTGATGTCATTGGCAATTTATGATGTTACAAATCTTGTCTTTCTTTAACTTATTTTTCATATTATTAAACATTTGTCTGTACTATATCCTATTTAGAATTTAAGAAATTTTAAAATTGAAACCTATAAAGTAGTTCGGCCCACTTAATTTACGTCCCAAGACGATTCGGCGATGTTTCGTCAATATATACATGTATAACTATGTTTATATTTTATTGATAGTATAATACAGTGTTAATTAGTTTGAAAAAAAAAACATTATAATGATTATTATTAAGTTAAATAACAAATTTGAGTGTTAAACTTTAAAGTTTAATAGTCGTAAATTTAAGGGGAATAATAAATCTATTTCTATTTTATTATTATATATTATTTTATATTCTAGATCCTGGTCCTGGCTGAAATTTAGAGTATTGCAGCTGTAGCCTGTATACCATACATTCAACATGAAAAGGACTGTCAGGTTTGTTAAATTGAAATTTATTCTTATTAATTTATATATTTGAATTTCTTTACAATACAAAGTATAAATTTTTCAACTACTGGATATTTATCTTGTCTTAAAATATATTTCTTTCGGAATATTCCTGTAACATTATTAATATAAAATTTACATGTTTGTTGATTTCAGGATGCTGCATAAAATGGTCTTAGCTAGAGCCTAGAATGTTAATTTCTTGGGAATATGCTGCAAGGAACTGACGGGGAGCAATTTTTCTTACCAATCATAGGTGAGACTTTTAAATAGCTTCTTTTTAAAAAGATTTTGTTGTCTTATATACAGTATTTGCTGTCAATATCAAACTTAGCTATGTTTCAATTTCTATGCTGTTTTATGATGTAAATCTTAGAGAAAAGCATTTTAAGATAAAAACAAATCACTAAGTTGAGTAATTATATGTATAATTTGAGATTGACCAAGTCACTTTTAACTACAAATTTCTTATTTTTATTTGCAGAAGCAGTAAGAGACAGCCAAAGAAGTACTCAAACACTTGACATACCCAGAAAGATCTAGAAGAAAAGATTGGAACAGATTGTAGCTTAATTGTTAAAACTATTAAAGTGAATTTAAGCTGCACTTTAACTGTATTTTTGAAATAAGATATCTGAAGTATTTAATATTGTCTTGATATTTTGTTAAACTTGGTTACTTTGCTTTATATCCAAAAATTAAAGTATGGTGGGGTTTCAACGTTGAAATGACATTGAAACTTCAACGTTGAAGCTGCAACGTTGTATCAACGTTGAAATTTCAACGTTGTTTCAACTTTCAAATCCGAATATAAATCCAACCTTATTTCAACGTTGAAATCTGACCATAATTCAACGTTGAAACAACGTTGATGTGCCTGCTGGGTAGTTTAATTAAGATAAAAAAAATAATGCTTTCTAAGGAATAATTGTAATTAACTTTCTTAATCAAGAAGTTTTAGTGGTTTGATTTATAAATTAAGGATTAACCTGCCTTTATTGTTTGTTACACATTTAAAAACATTAACGTATATCTAAATGGTTCAAGAGATCAAAAGATAATAAATAATTATTTAATTAAGAATTAAAGTGTCATAATTGTTTAATTGTAATTAAATTAATTGTTGTCTGTACAGTGTACTATATACAGTACTGTACCGAAACGTCTCGCGGAAAAGGGCCGAAACATCCAGGGGCCGATTTTTCCACTGGGGCCGATTTGGTTTGGGGCCGAAACGTCCTGTTTGCGTTAAAATCAGTATCGACAAAATTGTGTTCCCGCAAGTTATCATATGTCGCGAGATTTTGCAAGATGCATCCTAGGTAAAAGTAGCCAAAATACCGCAATATTGAATTCCCGGAGGTACATCAACAAAAAAGACTAAGCATTTTTTTACTTATATAAGAAGCAAAAGTTATTTATTCTAAAACGTACAAAACACACTTTTCCACACAAATATTTCTCTGATTTTCGAAATGTTGGCAATGTAAGCAATAATTCACGGATATCGCTGAAGTTTAACGATAGCGTGAAAATCGGAGACTAGCAGGAAAGCCCAATTATCACCGGAGTGCCCAAAGGATTGTGGGTCTGAAACAGACTCTTGTCTATTTTCGGAGTTTCCTATCCATTGTTTATACTGTATATCTGTGCATGAACAAAACGATAATTGGCATCCAAGATGGTGCTAAAGAGGTTGCTTACATTGAAATAAACCTCAATAACAAGTGAAATTAAAAAAAAATTAGAGTAATGAATGCAATTATGATCATATTATTGTCTTATCCAAGAGATATATATAAATAATAGTAATTGTAAGAGAAGTTTCTGGTCGTAAAGGTCGCGAATACAAATGACAAACGTGGAAAGAAATATCTATATTAATCGTAGAACGAATTTTAAAGAAATTCATTACTTATCACGACATTAGCATAATATAACTCACATATCCTTTATTACAGCAAGCATGTATTGTGCAAACTTGTAAAACCTTGTAAGTTCGATGACTTATGCAACAGCGTATTCCGCGGGTATTCCGCGCCAATCAAATGGTTTAAGGCTACAATAGAATTTCCCATGATTCACGGGGTCAGACTCTACTGTCATATTTGTGAATAAGGGAAGAAAACTATTTCATAAAATCTTCATATTTGACTACTATTTCCCTTATTTGTTTTTACACAGTCTATAAAAATATGTTAAAATCACATATACGGACATATCGTCTGTTCATATCGTTTGAATATTATAGCAAATTAACTGTTGGAAGTTTTTCACAAGTTAACTTGAAGATTTTGACCTATCTATCATCCCATACTTGCATATAAAAATTTACATGGGGATTACCGTGATACCATAGTAACCTCCTCTGTATTTACCAAAAATGGCAGACATTGGAAATAGTTTTAAAAAATTTCGTATTATTTTTTTCTTTTGAATTTTTTTTTTGACAAACAGTTCTGAAAAAGGTTCACTTACATTCACATTCGTGTATGATATTTATATTTGAATATATTTTCGATAAACGTTAAGTACCGTGATATCATATAACCCCGGGCTACATGTCTCTCATGACGCCTTTCAAATAAGAATTGCAAGACCCCGCTTTAACACAAATGGCCCTGAATTGGGCTAGCATTAATGGAATAATTGACATTAAAATCAGATATATAAATTCATTTATTGTAATTTCACAAACAAAATATCTTGGAAATGCCTTAATTATTGATAAATCATTCCAACTTTGGAATTGCACTACCATTAATTTCCCCTATATCAAAATACAAAATATATAAAACAAAATATTCAATTGTTACTTGAAGTCTTGATCGGCACTTTTTAAAAAAAAAATTGTTAATAATTTTATGAGCAACTTTCATGTTGCATCAAATTTGTGTTACACCATTCGCTTTTGTTAGTACGGAAAATAACTGTTACTCCAGAATTTCTTAATTATAAAATGTAACCTTTATGTTTCTGTTGAATTTGTCTGACCCTTTCTTTTCAGGAATATATATATAGAAAACATGAAGTTCATCACAACACCCATGTGATCCAATTTTATATCATTTACTTCCATGCTATTATTTTATCAAACCATTGTATCGATTGATATTCATGGCTTTAATGAATTTTTTATCAAACATATTAATTGTAAATGAGTTTAGTTATTTAATCAACATAAAAAATTTAGACTTCTAATATCCTCATACATGTACTGTATTGACACTGTAACGGATTATAGTCCAAATAATAGTTGATTCCTTCATGCAACAGAGCACAATAATAAAACACTACAGGAAGATGTCAAACTAGCTGCCAATTTCAGGAATAACACTAAAATAGTTTCCATGGATCATTCAACATTCGATTGCTCCGGATATGATATACTGGAACATTCATATAACAACACCAGATTTCAGACTTTTTAAGTTTAAACTTTTATTGAATGAATAAATCAATGGTAAACATTCTGTGGAATTTCATGAATAAAGCAATAATAAAGCAGACATAATTATAAACACAAACTAATTAGAAAACAATTTAACTATGTAGTACGAGGGATGTCCGGAAAGTTCGTAGACAAGGCTATAAAATTATTATAAGCAGTCATATAAATATGATGACTAAATATTTTGCTTAAGTATTTATTCTGCTACAAATTTCTAAATTAAAAAACATGATAAAAGTTGTATTCGCAAATCGCCAATCACCATGGCAACATGATCAACGAATCACGGAGCACTTTGATTTCATGACAAAAACTACTCGAATAAAAAGTTGCAAAAAGTTGTAATTTTAACGCAAACTCTTGTTTTAATGTTGTGACATCAAAGGGTACTATTCCTTGATATTTAGTGAAAATAACGACGTCATACGCAAAGAAACAACTTGTTAACGACGATTATAGGCAATGAAGTTGCGTTAGTTTTGTGTCGCAAAAATGACGTCATATTCAAGGACGGAGCAACGTAATGTTATTTAACTTCAAAGCAATATTAAGGCTAATAATGATTATAATCTTTACTTGAAAAACAAAATCAACCATAAATTGTTAAGGGCAACTTGTGTTTAATTGTCAAACACGATTAAGAAGCGGTGATGACAGTATTTTGTATAAGAAACGTTTCAGATGACCAAAAGTAGCATGGCCGAAATGTCGTAGATTGCGTTACAACAATCTTTGAAAAAGACAGACATTTCACACACTGTATGGGAACAAGTGACACCTTTGTTGTTGTTATTTTTTTTTAAATGTAGTAAATGAAATTCATAAAGTAATAGCAAGGGAACATAACATGTATAAAGTATATGCCAGACAGATATGGCTGTTTAAATCGGAAGAAATTGAATAGTGGATAAACATAAAATTAAATTGACGCCGTTGACGTTGTCAAAGTGCTCCATGACGATGTATGTATGTTGTATGTAAATGCTGTAAAAATACAAACGTAAGTCACAATTTAGTAATTTTTGATAAATGTGTTCGCTAGATATGTATATTTTTGCTGACAAAATTTGTACAACGTATGTATTGTTATACAATAAAAAATGAAAAAGTATATGAACTTTCCGGACATCCCTCGTATAATGCAACAAGTTTGCATTTAAAATAAAGATCACAAAAAATAAAGATTTTTTTCTTCATATTTCTTGCATGCTGGTAACATTGCTTTGTATTTAAGCAATTGGGTCAAAATCTAAAAAGTGGTTGAAAAGTATAATGTTGTTTAATAATATTGTGAATAACAAGAAACAAGAGGGCCATGATGGCCCTGAAATCGCTCACCTGTATATAGGCCCCTGGGCCAAGGCCAATTTTAAACAGTCTTTAAACGGGCTTTTATTTGAACAAACTTGGTAGACACCCATTAGAAGATGTTTCATGATAAATATCTAAGCTCTAGCTCTTTGGGATTTTTATATGAAGATCTTTTTAAGTTTTTGCTATATACATATATGGAAAAACAATGAACCCCCAACCCCCTCGGAGGGGCCAATTTTGATCCCAGGGCATTTATTTGAACAAACTTGGTAGACACTCACTAGAAGATATTTCATGCTTAGTATCTTAACTCTAGCTCTTTGGGTTTTTTATAAGAAGATTTTTTAAAAAGTTTTTACTATACACATACATGTATATTAGGAAAATCAATGACCCCGGGGTGGGCCAATTTTAACCTAAGGGCCCTTATTTGAACAAACTTGGTAGACACCCATTATGCTAAATATCTTAGCTCTAGCTCTTGGGTTTTTTAAAAGATTTTTTTAAAGTTTTTACTATATACATAAAGGGAGGAGCATGTGATCTGTAAACCGTACATGATTGGTTTATTGATCTTTTCGAAACCTAGCTAAATACCATTTGCCGGTACGTTACGGATTAGACCGAACCCGTTGTAGAAAGTAGTTCTTAAAAATTTTGAAGTGGCCCAATTTAAGTCATCTCTAGTTAGATTGGTCTTAATTAAAGTGTATTTATTGCATGTGTGTAGTTTTTGTGTGTCATACGATGACTTTAAAAGTTTTTTTGTGTATTCTCCAGGAACTCATTTATTGGCGGAGGGATTAAAGATGTACCACCCACAAGCAGTCAGGAGTTTTTAAAGTGGTGAATTTAAACAGTGTTACAACAGAATGAAGATTTCTGAAAAAAGTAGATGGCTAACCTATTATATTTTGGGCCTTATTTGACTTAGATAGTGTTGGTGTTTAAAGTTGAAGACAGTATATAATTCATCAAGAACAGTGGAATCCAGAATTAAGCCTCAAATGTGACTGATTTACTATAGAACAAAGAATATAAAAATTCACCGGGCCGACACCTTAAGAACATAACACTATTTCGTGATATTTCTAATTTTCTTTAATTGTTTTACCGTTTAAGGTGGAAAACTTGCATCAAGTGTTTGAAAATTTTACAAACAATAACTTCGTAGTGGCATCTGCCATAATGAATAGAGATATTTTCTGTATAAACTTGTGTGTTTACTTTATTTATTTTTGCACGGAATTATTCATACAATGGTCAATGGTATTCAATCATTTTTTTAAAAAGAAATTATTGTCTTATTTTCGACCTTCTCCGGTATTCAACCGGCATCAGTCTCCAAAGACCTTCTTCTATTGATCAATTATTGTCAACTATATTCCTGATACAAACGTTTATTTTTTGTTTTTGTTTTTTCCCCCCCAAACAATGTTGAAAAAAGTTAAACGAACTATCTTTAAATCAATAAAAAATGTTCCCCGCAGGAAATCATTTTACTTGTTACTTTTAGGTTACTTGCAAAATATGAGTCTCTCGCATAATGTGTAGATCTTTATGCAAATTACGTGGACAGGTATAAAACACAGTGCTGTTTTGGCATTTATTTAATAAAACGAAGGGAAGATAAGGTGTCCAACACTAATTACTGTACATGTATTTCTGAACAAATCCTAAGTTTTGGAAAGTTACCCTTATAGCATGTTATAATATAACTGACTAAGTACGTCATAAGTACACGTCTTCCTTATAGATATGAGAAATGTTTAACTTTACAGTTTACCATAGATTTCCAATTTCTGTTGGTACCAAGTCTATTAAAACAACACATGAACCATGTCTTAAACGGAACGCGTATATTTTTGTATTTAATCAAATTTGCCATCACGTGTCCCTTTACGAAGGTCACAAGTTATCTTGCTGACACAAAAAGCACGACATTCTTGTGTTCTGTTTTGAACTTTCCAAAACTTAGGATTTGTTCAGAAATACATGTCTGGAGAGACCGGACAATAAACGTGTAGTACTATTCGCCGGTCACTAGTAAATCCCGGGAGAGACCGGGAATTACCGATAGGAGTACATCCCTCTATAAATAGATTTTCGGAATATTTAGGTCATCAACTCATTAGTCGCCGGTAGAAACCGGCGACTATATTTGTAACAGTTTAATATTATACCTATGGTAGGAGAAGGCCTTAAAACTGAGAATAAAAGCATATCAATTATTGAACAATTAAAGACCACATTTATGTTTTAGTAATCTTTAAAATTCAAACATATAATAACGTTGCTCAATGAAATGAAATATACAAATATTGACATCTTAAAAAGCAACTGTGCATTTTTTATAAAATGAATTAAGAACGTATCCCTATGGACAAGTCATTAAACTTAGTGATACTTTTACTTTTTTCTAAGTGTCACGCGGTGCTATTTTATGACAAATAAATCGTGCATTATATTTGAAATGATACTTTCAAATTATTTGGTTGTTTATATCTTATGAGACCTATTCGATTTTATTATTGTATTTAATAATTAACAGGTTCTCCCTATTCTTTTGTAAGAATCACGTGACTACACGTTGTATGTTATTGTTATAAAATCTATTAATAGTAACAAATTGCTGATAAGCCATACAGGTAATTTGCGATGTATGGCAGCTGATAAAGTGAAAATCATAGTAATTTTGTATGAATAATTACAAAGTTATTTTTCGTTAATCAGTTTCATATTTTATATCATTAGAAAGGTCTAGATACTCATATTTTACACATTAAAATAGATTTTCTTGGTAAAGGGTTTCTGTCCTGCTGACGTTAAGTTTAGGTTAAAGATTACAAAATAAATGTATGCTAGTGGTAATCATTCGGAACTGCCTCGGCTATTATCTATAATAACTGATAGTCCTTATCCGAAGACTGACGGAAAGGGCCGAGTAGTTGCGATTGAGTGGTAATCGTTGATTTCGTTATAGTCCGTCGATTTCCGTCGCACAGGTTTCCTGTAGGGAGAATATCCCTGGATCCGGAATCGTATTAGATAGATCTACATAGAGAAAAGTATAATCTTCTTTAATCTAAATTATCTTCATGTTGATATTTTATCGCACTGAAAGGCAATTAATTAAACGTTAACTATATCGGATGTAACGACGGGAATATTGATTTCAATTAAATTATATATTTTTTCGATATCGCTTAAGAATAATTTTTTATTCAGACACCACTTTTACAGTAGAATTGCATTGTTTCATGCAATAATTAAACATATATATTTTCATAGTTTCTTTGCAAATATTCGATGATTGGTAATTTTTTGTTGGTCATTATCGGATTCTAATTTGGATTTCAATGTATGGTACAACGGTATATGTATAAAGTAGAATTACAAGTATTATTACTAGCATATCACTTGCCTTATAAGCCTCGATGGCAAGGTGTAAGATTTTTAGTTTATTTCAAATTGAAGACTGTAGGTTCGATGAGGTGATTTTTTATGTTTTCTATATTTTTTTTTATATTTTGCAAAACTTTACCAGTATGTATTAAGCCTGCATTCGTACACATGGCAATAAAAATTTATCAAAATTATGAAATCAATATATGAAAACTACAAATAGGCTTTGTCCAAGATTCGAACTTGCGCCTACTAGGTCACAACTTGTTCATACTTACCACTAGGCCATCGAGCAGTATTAATTGATATATAATTATACTTTCAATAAAATCTTTAACATTAATCTTAATAAGATACGTAAACTAACAAGCATCCCCGAAAATTAATGAATCTCATATCAATATTGCCAAACAATACTTGCTTATTTAATAATGATAACAGTTTCTTGACAATATTGCTAAGCAAGTTTGCTTCAAATATGATCTTGTATTATGAATAAATATTACTCAATATATTGTTCCTCTCTTCTTTATACTTGAACCATTAAACTGATATCAACTTATATTTATGATAATACAATTAATTTTCTATCCGGCGACTTGATGCTTTAGCATCAAAATCTCTACTTGTCATTCTATTAACAGCTTTCGGAATAACATATGTGTACTACAAAATGTTAAACAAAAATACCCCGAAGAGCCCGATTTATTGACGGAAAAGGTTATTTCATTTGAAAATGTTTACATTGCGAAATTCTCCAGTTCGCCATTCATTGTACATATCGCGACTAATTAATAATTAAGCACCCTCATACCGATCGGAATGATCGGCTTTTATTATGAACAACTATAAAAGGCTCGAGAAGTTGCTGTCGCCCTTTCACAAAATCTGATTTCATTCCATAATAGGCGCCGCGCTTCGGCGCGAACGCCAATAATTACAAGTATTGCGATTTCCGCATGTTTTTAAGTTTGTTAATAAATAGCTCTAAATATATTTAAATCTTAAGTTAAATTAATTTACCATTCATTACATACAATAAAAAATAAAAAGCTATCGTTTAATCGCCTTTCATTACGACAATAATCAACACAAATATAGTTTATTCCTTTTCCCTATATATCTAATACTATCCCGGATCCCGGGATTTTCCCCCACCCTAAATACCGGAAAGGATAAAATGACCGGAAAAAAAGAAAAAGAAAAAAAAGCACAGAACTAGATGAACACTTATGTTAATTAACCAAACGAAAACTTACTACAGAGAAACCAGGTGAAATCGCTAAATCAAAAGTCAGTGTAAATATGATTTATTGAAAAGAATTCATGAAAACAAACATTTTAATCATCATTATATCTTTGCGCTCAAAGCAATACTTGCTGCTTTTTAAAAATGGCGTGAAAATTGAAGGTTTTTTGACGCTATGTAAGATTAAATTTGATTGGCTAAATAATTTTGGATTCCAGCCCTGACAGATAAATTTTGTAGAAAGCTGGAAGCCAAGCTTCGATTAAATTTTAGGATGGATTCGGAGATTTAGGTTGTTTCTCAGTAAAATCCTAACGTATTACCGGCTCGCCGTGGTACTATGGTAGAACTTAGTAAAATATTTACGTAATTTGTGATAGCAGTAGCCTTGTTGAAGAAGTTTGCCAGTTGTAAATAGATTGTGTTCTTTAAAATCATCAACACGACTACACGTCCTAGCAAATCTAATCAACTGAGAAATATATACCCCATATAAGATAAAAGGTTTCCATTTTTGACCATTTTATGAGGAAGTCGTTACGTTTTGACAACTTGCCACTCCTGAAAGTTTGAAATAACAGACGGATGGTTTCCTAAAAATGGGCAACTTATCTAAAGATGAAATAACAGTAACAGTAAAGCATGCAAGTTCGTGTGGTGTGACCTCGTAAATTGTGTGAATATCACTCCGTGTAAACTCTGCTACATTTGTATCAATATATTAAATATTTTTGTTGTTGTTAATGTTTTTAGCGGAATGTTATCTTTCTATCTTTTTTTCGGGAATGTGGTTAAAGATGTTCTTGAATGCATCATAATTCTTTAAGATATTGCAGAATGTTACATTACATTTTCTTCAGACCGGAACAACAGTTTTCCAGTAATAGTGATACTGTTGAAAGTCCACAGAAACTTCTGGAAAGCTTTGGTTGGCTTCGGAAATATTCGTAAATAATCTCAAAAGAACCGGGTAATGTTGGTTGCATACTTACGATCCTATTCACCAAGGCAATAACGTAGATTGATTGCGCGACCAAGTTACGCACTCTAGTTGTTCGTCAAACCTCCAGCGACCAAGTTACGCACTCTAGTTGTTCGTCAAACCTCCAGCGACCAAGTTACGCACTCCAGTTGTTCGTCAAACCTCCAGAAGCATTTGCAACAAATAGTTCCTCTTAGTTTACCGTTCGTTACATTTCAACTATTGTTGTAAATTTACAATGAGGCTTCGGTCTTAATTCGTCAAAATTAACAACTTTATCCAGTTCTCAAGTCTGCGTTCAATGAATTCTCTCAAGTGTGCATGAGGGCACCTTTAAGAAAATGAACATGAAAGTTGCAGCATATAAAGGCTTACGTTTAAAGGCACATTATGCCTCAGAAACGAATTAGATTTTTTTACCTTCTTCAGATTAGGCAAACATTAGTTTTTTATGTTTAAATAATGCTTTAGAGCACGTTAGATGCTCACCACCTGAAAGTATAGTAGTACTGAAAGTGAAACTATTTACTAAATCACTATAACATGCATGATTGCAAATAAGCAACAGAAGCAAAGGACGGTTCAATTAATGGGCCAGTTAGTTCCCATTTCGGAAACTATAAGAGGCTAACATAAATAAAAGCTTTTGAAAAATGAAATTTTAATTTAATAAAAGCACTTCTTGGGTATAATGTGTCTTGTGGCTAGGCGATTGTTCCACATATTTATATTACAATTCAATATAACAGATAAAATGAGATGACTACTGTTCTGCTATGTTTTATTTCGGATGTACACGGCATGTACCTTATAGTGAAATACTGAAATTATCAATTGAAACTGTAACCTTTTCCTCTTTTGCGTAGAAATAAAAAACGGAATATTTATATAAAACAAGAAGAAAAATAGGAATTAGTGTTTTGTCATTAACTAGAGATTCACACGGAGATATGTAGTTTAGAAAAGATTTATTCAACACATTCACACCAAAAAATAACAACAAAAAAAGTAAAAAAAAAAAAAAAAATCAAAATCAAAATCAAAAAAAAAAAATCTGGATTCCCATTTACCACATATGTTTCCGTATTTTGAAAAGAAAATGACATTTGTACAT